>NC_041381.1:368855589-368910493 GCF_002162155.2 Triticum dicoccoides | reverse complement strand
TCGCCTAAGTTGTCAAAAATCCTACCGAGTGAAGAGCAAACCTCTCACTCGGGGGCTTAGCTGCGGCCCAGCGCTCGCCTAAGTTATTAGAAATTCCTACCGAGTGAAGAGCAAACCTCTCACTCGGGGGCTTAGCTGCAGCCCAGCGCTCGCCTAAGTTATCAGAAATCCTACCGAGTGAAGAGCAAACCTCTCACTCGGAGGCTTAGCTGCAGTCCAAGTACTCGCCTAAGTTATCAAAATTCCTATCGAGTGAAGAGCAAACCTCTCACTCGGGGGCTTAGCTGCAGCTCAGCGCTCGCCTAAGTGGACTAAGGAATAAGTCGATTGCAGTAAGCGCCCCGCTTTGAACCTGCAAAAGGCATTTCGAGCCAAAAGCAATCATATTCAAACACCAAATTCAAGTTCGGATCGATACCTAAAGGAACCGAAAGTGCTCAGGCGCTAAGCCCGTTAAGGTTTATCGGTTACAACTCCACTCGGCATACCGTGGCAAATTTAAAGCGTCGAGTTTAGAAGAAGTTTTTTACCCCTCCTGTGGAGGGCTGGAAGGTGCAACAAACTCATCAAGATCAATTCCATCTGCGATCCGAGTGGCAGCCGCAAGGAAAGTTTCCATAAAGGACCTGAAGTCGTGTTTCTTGGTGTTGGCCACCCGGAGGGCCGCCAGCTTGTCTTCTCGCGCATCTTTGCAGTGGACTCGGGCCAGACACAAAGCAACATCTGCACCGCACCGAGCCGGGGACTTTTTCCACTCCTGCACTCGACCAGGGATCGTGTTCAAGCGAGCCATCAGCGACTCGAGGTCGTTCTGAAGTGTCTCCCCGGGCCAGAGCGTCGAGTCGATGCGAGATGTGGTGACCTTCAGCCTTGCAAGATAGTCCACGACAGCTGCAACACGGGACTCCAGTCGGAAAACATTCATGGCAACTTCGTCATCCATCGGAGAATTGACGGGGTCAAGGTTTGGTTCCAGCCGGCTAGTTTCTTCTTCAAAGTTTTGACAAAATTCTGCAAGGACGATCACCGAGTCAAGGCGGTGGTCGAATGGAAAAACCACGGTTGGAAATGATCGCCGAGCATAGAGATTTACCTTCAAGCATAAGAAACAGCTTCTTGGCAAGACCATTCAGGAAGGCCTCCAGATCTTTTTTCTTCCCAAGAGCAGCTTTCAGATTGGCATTTTCTTGCTCAAGCTTGGCGACTGAAGCTAACTTCTCGTCAACAAGCTTGATCTTCTCAGCTAGTTCAAGGTCCTTCTTCCGTTGGGCCTCCCTCACCTTACCTGCAAGTTACAGTAAGATCAGATTTTGAAACAAATAAAGGGAAAAAGCAGTCGTCAAGGTCTCACCAAACATACCTTCGGTCTCCTCCTTTGCCTTCGTCAGATTCTCCTGAACCAGCTTCAAATTCAGCTCGAGCTGAATGTGCTTGTTTTCCAGCTCAGAGTAGCGAGCCACAAGATCACAGGAGTTCTGCGAAGAACCAATCGACTAAAATGTCAAATATAATTCACTTCCGAGTGAAAAAAGAAAAATCACGCGTTTCTAAGACTACAGCCGAATGCAAGCATTCGACCGTAGTCTCGGGGACTACACCCAGTGGGTGCACTCAGCGTGCCCCCACTAATCGACCAGTCGAAGACAGAGTCGACCAGTCGACCGGTTTGCGAAATCCATTCGACATAGTCGAATGACGGAAAGACTGAAATTATAAAGCCTAAGGCCGACTGCCCGCAGTCGACCTTAGCCTTGGGGACTACACCCAGCGGGTGCACTCAGCGTGCCCCCACTAATCCTATTGAAGACAGAGTCGACCAGTCGACCTAAAAAAAAAAGATGTATTCTTTAAGACTGTAACCGACTGCCAGCAGTCGACCACAGTCTCGGGGACTACACCCAGTGGGTGCACTCAGCGTGCCCCCACCGGTTTGCGAAATCCATTCGACATAGTCGAATGACGGAAAGACTGAAATTATAAAGCCTAAGGCCGACTGCCCGCAGTCGACCTTAGCCTTGGGGACTACACCCAGCGGGTGCACTCAGCGTGCCCCCGCTAACACGGAGTTTAACTCGACACACCCACTGGGTGACTACTATAAATTCTGGAAAGAAAAGTTTCTGATAGCATATCCTAACAGAACAAATGGTGGTCGACTGACCTGAACATTGCGTTGGAGGGCGGAACTGGCGTTGTAAGCTGCCTGGCTCGCATCCCGGATGGTCTTCAACTGCTCCATCATGATCCCTGCCTGGCGTATTGCCTCCTTCGCTGCGCCAGCTTGGTCCTCTGGGACGTGGTGCATCGTGAAGAGGGAGGGCTGCGGAGCACTCGTCAGTGGATCTGTGAAGGACACGGTGTGTCGAGTGGTGTTCCCTTCCTCCGCGACCAGAGCCTCAGGCACCGTCACATCCTGGGTCACCTTGCTGGCAGACGCTTTCCTACTCCTTCTGTACTTCAGCGGTTCCTCATCTTCATCATCATCAGGGAGAGTGATTACAACATTGGATGGAGCTACAAAAAAGAATCAGGATTAGATCATGAGTCAGTCGACTAAAGACAGTATTAAGTATATAGTACCAGGTTTTGAGGTTGCTGCGTCCTCCATCTCATGGTCGTCAGCAAGGGCCGAGGTCTCAGAAGTAGCAGCACTGCAACTCCAAAGAGTCAGTCGACTAACTCCAGCGCCAACCAGAGATAAAGTTCACACAAAACAAGAAGACTTAAGCAACATGATTACCCTGATATGGTGGGGATGGACACCTTCATCTTCGGCAGGTGCTTGGTCGGCTTCGACGGGGCCGCCCTGGGCTGCTTCGGCGCCTTTTCAGTCGGCGCCGGAGAGGTGGTCCGAGGGCGCTTGGTCGACTGTGTAACAGTCGCGACCCCCTCGCCGCGTTCAGTCGCAGGGTCATGGACAAGTTTCGACCGCCTTTCCGAGCGCGGTGGTGCGACCTCCTCCTCCTCCTCCTCTTCCCCGTCCTCATCGTCATCATCATCATCGTCATCGTCATCATCATCGGCCTCGGCGGCATCCGAGTCCCACTCCTCCTCCTGGCTCTCGCCCCCGCTCGCTTCTCCCTCCTCAGTCGGAGCCTGCGCTCCGTTGGGCATCGAGTACAGTTCAGTGAGGGTCTAAGGGACAACAAGACAAAGATCAGTCGACCGATCGGCAGAGAAAGCAGAAATAAATATGACGAGAATACAACGGGAAGTGGGGCAGACATGCCTTGTTTGGGTCACTGTGGCAATCGAGTGGAGGAATCCTTCTGGCCCCGCGAGGGTTGTCCTTGTTCCCAGTAACGGCGGCCATCCACCTTTCCAGAGTGGCATCGTCGGCTGCTTCTGGGTTGACCCGAGTCACATCCTCAGTCCCACAGTACAACCACATGCAATGGCTCCGGAACTGAAGATGCTGGATTCGGCGCCTAAGGAAAACTTCCAGGAGATCCATGCCCGTCACTCCCTCTCGAACCAACTGAACTACGCGCTCCATCAGCATCTTCACGTCAGCTTTCTCCTCCAGAATCAGCTTCAGAGAGGAGGGCTTGTTCACTCGGTCCATGGTAAATGGAGGGAGTCCACTCGACTGCCCCGGTGTCGACTCATCCTGGCAGTAGAACCAGGTCGACTGCCAGCCTTTGACTGACTCGAGAAATGTCATGGCTGGGAAGGTGCTCTTGTTTCTCACCTGGATCCCCAGACCTCCACACATTTGGACCACTCGGGTTCTTTCGTCGCCTGGACTCGCCTTCTTCACAGTTTGAGAGCGACATGTGAATATGTGCTTGAACAAGCCCCAGTGCGGTCGACAGCCCAGAAAACTCTCGCACATGGACACAAACACGGCAAGATAGGCGATGGAATTCGGGGTGAAGTGGTGGAGTTTCACTCCAAAAAAGTTCAAGAAACCACGGAAGAAAATGCTCGGCGGCAAAGAGAATCCGCGGTCGACATGCGTAGCCAGAAGCACGCACTCACCCTCTTCCGGCTGGGGCTGCCACTCTTTCCCCGGAAGCCTCGCAGCTCCATGGGGGATCAGGCCCTCGTTGGCCATGTCGAGGAGATCCTTCTCCGTGATGGTCGACTGGATCCGATCTCCCTGGACCCAGCCTTTCGGCAGGCGGGATCTGGACGAAGACCCATCGCGGCTGGTGGATCTCCCCTTCGCCTTCTCCGTCGCCGACGCCTTCTTCGCGCGCTCCAGCGCCGCCGTCTTCTCCTTGACCATGGCTTCCGGTGGGGCGCATGAGGAGAAGTGGTGCGGAGGCGAGAGCGAGCGCGTTGGGCGGAGACGAAGGAGGCAGAGAGATAGAATGCTGAGGCACTGTTCAAAACACCCTCGCCGGGCGCATTTATAAGATCCCTTCCGAGTGAATGACAGGTGGGCCCGGCAGATCTAATCATATCCTGGAACTGTTATGCGGGAGGGATACGTGGCGAAGAAAGCGGCGCGGGGATCGAGGCGTCTATGTCCCGTCCCATCCGAACGCCGCGGTCCGCTCCGCTTCGCGCGTTTCCCCAAATTTCGCACCCCGCGGAATCCGCGAACGGCAGATCGGTCTGTCAGGCGCGGGATTTCCTGCGATCCGTCGCTCGGAAATCGACGAAGCCCGAAAGATCACTCGACGAAAGAAAAGAATGGATCGAGTCGACTGAAGACAAGTTGCTCACTATCAACGAAGAGATTCTCTGTTTCAGAACAACGCACGACCAGTGTGCAAAGGTTAATCGGAAACAACATCAACTCCTCCGTCACTCAAAGCCTCATCCATTCGGGGGCTAATGATGGGGTCATGTACCTAGGGTAGGGTCACAGACCTGATCTAAGTACCCTGCCCAAGGACACCCTTAGAAGAGGTCACCTTCTAGTCGACCAACGAGGGACTCACTCGACTGACTTGAAGGACTCGACCACGAAGGCTCACTCGACTACCAGGAGGTCAAAAGGCACTCTGCACTGCAACGGCCTGTAGTTAAGTAGACTTTATCATAGTTAAGACACTTTATGTGGGACGTTACCAGTAACGCCCCGGACTAAATACACCTTAAACCCTTCATTACGTGGGCTGGCTGGGGTCCTGGCGCACCCTATATAAGCCACCCCCCTCCACAGGCAGAAGGGTTCGGCATCCTGTAATTCATATACACATAATCCACTCGACCGCCTCCGGGCTCCGAGACGTAGGGCTTTTACTTCCGCCGAGAAGGGCCAGAACTCGTACATCTCTTGTGTTTACAACCTCTCCATAGCTAGGACCTTGCCTCTCCATACCTACCCCCCACTCTACTGTCAGACTTAGAACCACGACACCGCCCCCCCCCCTCCTAGTCCAATTCGGACCAGAGGGAGAGGGGGGGCGCGGCCCACCCTGGCCGCCCCTCTCTCTTTCCACCAAGGCCCATGTGGCCCATTATCTCTCCCGGGGGGGTTCCGGTAACCCTCCGGCACTCCGATTTTCTCTGAAAATGTCCGGAGCACTTCCGGTGTCCGAATATAGTCGTCCAATATATCAATCTTTATGTCTCGACCATTTCGAGACTCCTCGTCATGTCCGTGATCACATCCGGGACTCCGAACAAACTTCGGTACATCAAAACTCATAAACTCATAAAAAACTGTCATCGAAACGCTAAGCGTGCGGACCCTACGGGTTCGAGAACTATGTAGACATGACCTAGAACTATTCTCGGTCAATAACCAATAGCGGAACCTGGATGCCCATATTGGTTCCTACATATTCTATGAAGATCTTTATCGGTCAAACCGCATAACAACATACGTTGTTCCTTTTGTCATCGGTATCTTACTTGCCCGAGATTTGATCGTCGGTATCCAATACCTAGTTCAATCTCGTTACCGGCAAGTCTCTTTACTCGTTCCGTAATGCATCATCCCGTAAACAACTCATTTGGTCACATTGCTTGCAAGGCTTATAATGATGTGCATTACCGAGAGGGCCCAGAGATACCTCTCCGACAATCGGAGTGACAAAACCTAATCTCGAAATACGCCAACTCAACATGTACCTTCAGAGACACCTGTAGTACTCCTTTATAATCACCCAGTTACGTTGTGACGTTTGGTAGTACCCAAAGTGTTCCTCCGGTAAATGGGAGTTGCATAATCTCATAGTTACAGGAACATGTATAAGTCATGAAGAAAGCAATAGCAACATACTAAACGATCAAGTGCTAGGCTAACGGAATGGGTCATGTCAATCACATCATTCTCCTAATGATGTGATCCCATTAATCAAATGACAACACATGTCTATGGTTAGGAAACATAACCATCTTTGATTAATGAGCTAGTCAAGTAGAGGCATACTAGTGACTATATGTTTGTCTATGTATTCACACATGTATCATGTTTCCGGTTAATACAATTCTAGCATGAATAATAAACATTTATCATGAAATAAGGAAATAAATAATAACTTTATTATTGCCTCTAAGGCATATTTCCTTCAGTCTCCCACTTGCACTAGAGTCAATAATCTAGTTCACATTGCTATGTGATTTAACACCAATATTCACATCTGTATGTGATTAATACCCATAGTTCACATCATCATGTGATCAACACCCAAAGGGTTTACTAGAGTCAATAATCTAGCTCACATCGCTATGTGATTAACACCCAAAAGAGTACTAAGGTATGATCATGTTTTGCTCGTGAGAGAAGCTTAGTCAACGGGTCTGTCATATTCAGAGTCGTATGTATTTCGCAAATATTCTATGTCCACAATGCTCTGCACGGAGCTACTCTAACTAATTGCTCCCACTTTCAATATGTATCCAGATTGAGACTTAGAGTCATCTGGATTGGTGTAAAAGCTTGCATCGTTGTAACTTTTACGACGGGCTCTTTTATCACCTCCATAATCGAGAAACATCTCCTTAGTCCTCACTAAGGATATTCTTGACCCATGTACAGTGATCTACTTATTAGATCAAAATTGTATTCTTTTGCCAAACACAGAGCAAGGTATACAATAGGTCTGGTTCACGTCATAGCATACTTTATAGAACCTACGACTGAGGCATAGGGAATGACTTTTCATTCTCTTTCTATTTTCTGCAATGGTCGGGTCTTGAGTCTTACTCAACTTCAAACCTTGTAACACAGGCAAGAACTCCTTCTTTGACTGTTCCATTTTGAACTATTTCAAAAATTTATCAAGGTATGTACTCATTGAAAAATCTTATCAAGCGTCTTGATCTATCTATATAGATCTTGATGCTCAATGTGTAAGCAGCTTCACCGAGGTCTTGCTTTGAAAAACTTTTATTCAAGTATCCTTTCATGCTATCCAGAATTTCCATATCATTTCCAATTAACAATATGTCATCCACATATAATAGTAGAAATGCTACAGAGCTCCCACTCACTTTCTTGTAAATACAGCCTTCTTCAAAAGTCTGTATAAAACCATATGCTTTGATCAACTCATCAAAGCATATATTCCAACTCCAAGATGCTTGCACTAGTCCATAGATGGATCGCTGGAGCTTGCACAATTTGTTAGCACCTTTAGGATTGACAAAACCTTCTGGTTGCATCATATACAACTCTTCTTTAAGAAAACCATTAAAGAATGCAGTTTTGTTTATCCATTTGCCAGATTTCATAAAATGCGGCAATTGCTAACATGATTCAGACAGACTTAAGCATAGATACGAGTGAAAAACTCTCATCGTAGTCAACACCTTGAACTTGTCGAAAACCTTTTGCGACAATTCTAGCTTTGTAGATAGTAACACTATCAGCGTCTCTCTTCCTCTTGAAGATCCATTTAATCTCAATGTCTCGCCGATCATTGGGCAAGTCAATCAAAGTCCATACTTTGTTTTCATACATGGATCTTATCTCAGATCTCATGGCCTCAAGCCATTTTGCGGAATCTGGGCTCACCAACGCTTCTTCATAGTTCGTAGGTTCGTCATGGTCTAGTAACATAACTTCCAGAATAGGATTACCGTACCACTGTGGTGCGGATCTTACTCTGTAAGACCTACGAGGTTCTGTAGTAACTTAATCTGAAGTTTCATGATCATCATCATTAACTTCCTTACTAATTGGTGTAGTAGTCACAGGAACAGATTTCTGTGATGAACTACTTTCAAATGAGGGAGCGGGTACAGTTACCTCATCAAGTTCTACTTTCCTCCCACTCACTTCTTTCAAGAGAAACTCCTTCTCTAGAAAGGATCCATTCTTAGCAACGAATGTTTTGCCTTTGGATTTGTGATAGAAGGAGTAACCAACAGTTTCCTTTGGGTATTCTATGAAGACGCACTTCTCCGATTTGGGTTCGAGCTTATCCGGTTGAAAACATTTTTCATATAAGCATCGCAACTCCAAACTTTAAGAAACAACAGCTTAGATTTACTTCTAAACCATAGTTCATACGATGTCGTCTCACTGGATTTAGATGGTGCCCTTTTAACGTGAATGCAGCTGTCTCTAATGCATAACCCCAAAACGATAATGGTAAATCAGTAAGAGACATCATAGATCGCACCATATCCAATAAAGTGCGGTTACGACGTTCGGACACACCATAACGTTGTGGTGTTCCAGGTGGCGTGAGCTGTGAAACTATTCCACATTGTTTTAATTGAAGACCAAACTCGTAACTCAAATATTCGTCTCCGCGATCAGATCGCAGAAACTTTATTTTCTTGTTATGATGATTTTTCCACTTCACTCTGAAATTCATTGAACCTTTCAACTATTTCAGACTTATGTTTCATCAAGTAGATATACCCATATCTGCTCAAATCATCTTGTGAAGGTCAGAAAATAACGATACTTGCCACGAGCATCAACACTCATTGGATCGCATACATTGGTATGTATTATTTCCAATAAGTCAGTAGCTTGTTCCATTGTTCCGGAGAACGGAGTTTTAGTCATCTTGCCCAAAAGGCACGGTTCGCAAGCATCAAATGATTCATAACCAAGTGATTCCGAAAATCCATCTTTATGGAGTTTCTTCATGCTCTTTACACCGATATGACCCAAACGGCAGTGCCACAAATAAGTTGCACTATCATTATTAACTTTGCATCTTTTGGCATCAATATTATGAATATGTGTATCACTACGATCGAGATCCAACAAACTATTTTCATTGGGTGTATGACCATCAAAGGTTTTATTCATTTAAACAGAACAACAATTATTCTCTGGTTTTAAATGAATAACCTTATTGCAATAAACATGATCAAATCATATTCATGCTCAACGCAAACACCAAATAACATTTATTTAGGTTCAACACTAATCCCGAAAGTATAGGGAGTGTGCGATGATGATCATATCAATCTTGGAACCACTTCCAACACACATCATCACTTCACCCTCAACTAGTTTCTGTTTATTCTGTAACTCCTGTTTCGAGTTACTAATCTTAGCAACCGAACAAGTATCAAATACTCAGGGGCTACTATAAACACTAGTAAGGCACACATCAATAACATGTATATCAAATATACCCTTGTTCACTTTGCCTTCCTTCTTATCCACCAAATATTCAGGGCATTTCCGCTTCCAGTGACCATTTCCTTTGCAGTGTAAGCACTCAGTTTCAGGCTTTGGTCTTCTTCACGGGAGTGACAACTTGTTTGCCATTCTACTTGAAGTTTCCCTTTCTTTCCCTTTGCCCTTTTCTTGAAACTAGTGGTCTTGTCAATCATCAACACTTGATGCTCTTTCTTGATTTCTACCTTCGTTGATTTCAACATCACGAAGAGCTCGGGAATTGTTTTCGTCATCCCTTGCATACTATAGTTCATCACAAAGTTCTAGTAACTTAGTGATGGTGACTAGAGAATTCTGTCAATCACTATCTTATCTGGAAGATTAACTCCCACTTGATTCAAGTGATTGAAGTACCCAGACAATCTGAGCACATGCTTACTAGTTGAGCGATTCTCCTCCATCTTTTAGCTATAGAACTTGTTGGAGACTTCATATCTCTCAACTCGGGTATTTGCTTGAAATATTAACTTCAATTCCTGGAACATCTCATATGGTCCATGATGTTCAAAACATCTTTGAGGTCCCGATTCTAAGCCGTTAAGCATGGTGCACTAAACTATCAAGTAGTCATCATATTGAGCTAGCCAAACGTTCATAACGTCTGCGTCTGCTCCTGCAATAGGTCTGTCACCTAGCGGTGCATTAAGGACATAATTTTTCTGTGCAGCAATGAGGATAATCCTCAGGTTACGGACCCAGTCCGTGTAATTGCTACTAACATCTTTCAACATAATTTTTCTCTAGGAACATATCAAAATAAACATATGAAAGCAACAACGCAAGCTATTGATCTACAACATAATTTGCAAAATACTACCAGGACTAAGTTCATGATAAATTAAAGTTCAATTAATCATATTACTAAAGAACTCCCACTTAGACAGACATCTCTCTAGTCATCTAAGTGATCACGTGATCCAAATCAACTAAACCATGTCCGATCATCACGTGAGATGGAGTAGTTTTAATGGTGAACATCACTATGTTGATCATATCTACTATATGATTCACGTTTGACCTTTCGGTCTCCGTGTTCCGAGGCCATATCTGTATATGCTAGGCTCGTCAAGTTTAACCCGAGTATTCCGCGTGTGCAACTGTTTTGCACCCGTTGTATTTGAACGTAGAGCCTATCACACCCGATCATCACGTGGTGTTTCAGCACGAAGAACTTTCGCAACGGTGCATACTCAGGGAGAACACTTCTTGATAATTAGTGAGAGATCATCTTAAAATGCTACCGTCAATCAAAGCAAGATAAGATGCATAAAGGATAAACATCACATGCAATCAATATAAGTGATATGATATGGCCATCATCATCTTGTGCTTGTGATCTCCATCTTCGAAGCACCGTCGTGATCACCATCGTCACCGACGCGACACCTTGATCTCCATCGTAGCATCATTGCCGTTACGCCATCTATTGCTTCTACGACTATCGCTACCGCTTAGTGATAAAGTAAAGCAATTACAGGGCGTTTGCATTTCATACAATAAAGCGACAACCATATGGCTCCTGCCAATTGCCGATAACTTCGGTTACAAAACATGATCATCTCATACAATAAAATATAGCATCACGTCTTGACCATATCACATCACAACATGCCCTGTAAAAACAAGTTAGACGTCCTCTACTTTGTTGTTGCAAATTTTACGTGGCTGCTACGGGCTGAGCAAGAACCGTTCTTACCTACGCATCAAAACCACAACGATAGTTCGTCAAGTTGGTGATGTTTTAACCTTCGCAAGGACCGGGTGTAGCCACACTCGATTCAGCTAAAGTGAGAGAGACAGACACCCGCCAGCCACCTTTAAGCACAAGTGCTCGTAACGGTGAAACCAGTCTCGCGTAAGCGTACGCGTAATGTCGGTCCGGGCCGCTTCATCTCACAATACCGCTGAACCAAAGTATGACATGCTGGTAAGCAGTATGACTTGTATCGCCCACAACTCACTTGTGTTCTACTCGTGCATATAAAATCAACGCATAAAACCTGGCTCGGATACCACTGTTGGGGAACGTAGTAATTTCAAAAAAAAATCCTACGTACACGCAAGATCATGGTGATGGCATAGCAACGAGAGGGGGGAGTGTTGTCCGCGTACCCTCGTAGACCGTAAGCGGAAGCGTTACGACAACGCGGTTGATGTAGTCGTACATCTTCATGATCCGACCGATCCAAGTACCGACCGTACGGCGCCTCCGAGTTCAGCACACGTTCAGCTCGATGACGATCCCCGGGCTCCGATCTAGCAAAGCTTCAGGGATGAGTTCCGTCAGCACGACGGTGTGGTGACGATGATGATGCTCTACCGGCACAATGTTTCGCCTAAACTCCGCGACGATATGACCGAGGTGGAATATGGTGGAGGGGGGCACCGCACACGGCTAAGGAACGATCCATAGATCAACTTGTGTCATGGGGTGCCCCCCTGCCCCCGTATATAAAGGAGGGAGGGGGGAGGCCGGCCGGCCCTTGTGGGCGCGCCAAGGAGGAGTCCCCCTCCTAGTAGGAGTAGGACTCCCCCTTTCCTACTCCTACTAGGAGGGGGAAGGAAGGGGGAGAGGAGGGAAGGTAAGAGGGGGGCGCCGCCCCCCCTCCTAGTCCAATTCGGACCAGAGGGAGAGGGGGCGCGCGGCCCACCCTGGCCGCCCCTCTCTCTTTCCACCAAGGCCCATGTGGCCCATTATCTCTCCCGGGGGGGTTCCGGTAACCCTCCGGCACTCCGGTTTTCTCCGAAAACGTCCGGAACACTTCCGGTGTCCGAATATAGTCGTCCAATATATCAATCTTTATGTCTCGACCATTTCGAGACTCCTCGTCATGTCCGTGATCACATCCGGGACTCCGAACAAACTTCGGTACATCAAAACTTATAAACTCATAATAAAACTGCCATCGAAACGTTAAGCGTGCGGACCCTACGGGTTCGAGAACTATGTAGACATGACCTAGAACTATTCTCGGTCAATAACCAATAGCGGAACCTGGATGCCCATATTGGTTCCTACATATTCTACGAAGATCTTTATCGGTCAAACCGCATAACAACATACGTTGTTCCTTTTGTCATCGGTATGTTACTTGCCCGAGATTTGATCATCGGTATCCAATACCTAGTTCAATCTCGTTACCGGCAAGTCTCTTTACTCGTTCCGTAATGCATCATCCCGTAACCAACTCATTTGGTCACATTGCTTGCAAGGCTTATAATGATGTGCATTACCGAGAGGGCCCAGAGATACCTCTCCGACAATCGGATTGACAAAACCTAATCTCGAAATACGCCAACTCAACATGTACCTTCGGAGACACCTGTAGTACTCCTTTATAATCATCCAGTTACATTGTGACGTTTGGTAGTACCCAAAGTGTTCCTCCGGTAAACGGGAGTTGCATAATCTCATAGTTACAGGAACATGTATAAGTCATGAAGAAAGCAATAGCAACATACTAAACGATCAAGTGCTAGGCTAACGGAATGGGTCATGTCAATCACATCATTCTCCTAATGATGTGATCCCATTAATCAAATGACAACACATGTCTATGGTTAGGAAACATAACAATCTTTGATTAATGAGCTAGTCAAGTAGAGGCATACTAGTGACTATATGTTTGTCTATGTATTCACACATGTATCATGTTTCCGGTTAATACAGTTCTAGCATGAATAATAAACATTTATCATGAAATAAGGAAATAAATAATAACTTTATTATTGCCTCTAGGGCATATTTCCTTCACTGACATCCGTAATACATTAGTTTACCCTTCCAGCAACTTAGTTTCTTTTCAAATCGATCCTCTATACATTTCCGTTCCTTATTCATTAAACCTCTATGATGAATTGGGATCCCTAGATAACTAAAAGGTAGGGATCCCATTTCACAACCGAACAAATTTCTATAACCATCTTGTTCCTCTTTGGCTCTTCCAAAGCAGAACAATTCGCTTTTATTGAAATTGATTTTGAGTCCAGACAGTTGTTCAAAAAGACATTATACAAGCTTCATATTCCTAGCTTTTGCAAGATCATGTTCCATGAATATAATAGTATCATCCGCGTTATAGAACGGAGACACACCCCTCTACAAGGTGGGGGACGAGTCCTCCTACTTGGCCACTCTCTTTGGCTTGACCAATAAGTACTGCCAACATATCCGCTACAATGTTAAACAGCACAGGAGACATGGAGTCTTCCTGTCGTAACCCGTTATGTGTTTGAAAATAATGTTCTATATCATCATTGACTTTTGTTCCGACACTTTCTTTCTGTGGACATTTCACTTGGGAGCATGTTCTCCTAGTTGAATGCGACAGAAGTGATGTCTGGAACCAAGATCTTTGATCCTATTAAGACTCCGCTCCTGGCAGCATGGATGGAGCGCGTTAGCGAGCCCGATGGTCTCGTAGAACAGACGATGGTTGTGGTATGGTTTTGCTTGGTGCCGCGTTTTCTCTTGGGGGCATTGTCCAGAAGGTGAGACCGTTCGGAAGGACTCGTGGTTCATGTTGGTGGTCATCAGCGTCTCATGTGGCAACATTGATGTGAATGAGTGAGATCGGGGTTACGACAAATTTGTGGTAGTCGGCTCTTCGGCATATTTGTGGCGTCCTAAGGATCGTTTTTCTTACAAAAGAGTTGGTGCTGCAGCAACTAGGCCTGGCTGACAGTGCCGACTCTTCCGCGACTGGTTTAGCTAGTCGATCCTTCATGGCCCCAACCTTTACATTTCTTTATCCTAGCTCGCCTTCAGACTAGGAGCTGCCTTGCCTCCGGCGTGTGTGGCCGGTAGTTTGGCATAAGCCGGCAGATCTCGTGTGCTCATCCTAGCAAGGTGTCGTTGTTGATCGAATGTACTAAAGTTGGAGCCGCTTGCTCGTGCAGAAGTGGTGACGATGACAGTTTGTGGACAACCTCAGCGGCATCCTTTCTTCGGTGGTAGTATCTAGGTCTGTCAGGTGCTCTCTATGGGTGCGTTGTACCGGTTTTCTCTCGGTTTTTTGTAATTAACAGGGTAATTTTTTTCTTCTCAATTAAATAAATTGAGTCAAATGGACTCTGGATAGAAAAAAAAAACTGTACTAGCGCTAGTGCGTCATGCTATACGAACGTTGGCTTGTGCCGCAATGCACAAAGACATAAGCCGATACGTCACGGGAGTCAATGCCCCGACCTTCGTGGCGTCTTAAGCTAGCGGTCAATGGTTGGGTCTGACCGAACTATTCAAACTGATGATAAGTACCATACCAAACAGCTGTGTCAGTTTTACCTAGCCTTCCTCTCCAAGTTGGGCATGTTCATCATGGGGATCTTGCTTGCATGCTCCCAGTTTGCAAGCATCACGAATGACGCATCAAAACTAGCAACCCAAACACTATATATAGATGATCCATATAACTCTGATCCACCAACCACCTAACGAAACACAAGCCATAACAAGCAGCTCAACCTTCATACACAGATCTAGCAGGAGACCATGGCCGGAGGAGACGACTTGAAGCTGCTCGGCGCTTGGGCAAGTCCATTTGTCACCAGGGTGAAGCTTGCGCTAAACTTCAAAGGCCTGAGCTTCGAGGATGTCGAGGAGGACCTCAGCAACAAGAGCGAGCTCCTCCTCAGCTCGAACCCGGTGCACAAGAAGGTGCCCGTGCTCGTCCACAACGGAAAACCCATTTGCGAGTCAGTGATCATCGTGCAGTACATCGATGAGGCGTTCGCCGGCATCGGCCCCTCTCTCCTTCCCTCTGACCCCTACGAACGCGCCATTGCCCGCTTCTGGGCCGCCTACATTGACGACAAGGTTGCACATGTACCTTTTTATGCATTGAAATTTATGGCACGGGCATTCGGGGTTTGATTTTACTAATGTAATGTGATTTTGTGCAGCTCGTCACCCCATGGGTATAGTCATTAAGGGCCAAGACAGAGGAGGAGAAGTCCGAGGGGGTTAAGCAAACATTTGCCGCGGTGGAGACATTGGAAGGAGCCCTGAGGGAGTGCTCCAAGGGAGAGGGCTACTTTGGTGGTGAGACCGTCAGGCTTGTGGACGTTTCACTTGGAAGCCTGCTCTCCTGGTTGAACGCGACAGAAGTGATGTCCGGAACCAAGATCTTTGATCCTGTTAAGACTACGCTCCTGGCAGCGTGGATGGAGCGCTTTAGCGAGCTCGACGCTGCCAAGGAGGCGTTGCCAGAAGTTGATAGGGTGGTCGAATTTGCCAAGAAGAGGCAGGCACAGGCTGCCGCCGCCGCCGCTGCTTCAGAGAACAAGTAAACATCATGGGAACGTGAGTCCCATTGAATAAAAAAGAGTGCATGTTTTCTATATATCATTATGATTGTTGTTTGTATGTGGATTCTTGATGTAATGGTGCCAAGGAAAATTAATGCATGTGATATTTTGTGAAGGTTTTATGATCATTTGTAATATTTTGTGAAGTTTTAACATCATTTAGTACTTGTATTCTTTTTGGAATTCGTATTTCTGGTCTTGCCATTTGAATAGTTCCACTTCTTCTTAGAAAATAAAGTTGTACTAAGTCTACGCCATTTATTTTGAGACAGAGGAAGTATCTAACTAAATACTTTATTCATTTCAAAATAAATAACCTTTAAAATCTGAGCACATCAGCTCATGACACACTGAAAGTGTTCTTCGGACAACTCATCACGAAAATTTGCACGCAGGAAGATAATTCAACAATATTTGTTGCCCAAAAAATTAATATTTTTTATTTCTAAACTATATATTTCTATATTTTATATTTTTTCGAGAGCATTTATATTGTATATTTCACGAGGGTGCATTTGAGAACGAGTGTAGAAACTCGATAACTCTTGCTTGTGTAAAGAGTTATTCTTATCGCATCACATCAAGCAGATGATAGATTCACACACAAATGACGATCAAAAGATACAATACATTAGAACAGTACGGTGTAGCAATAAATTCTTTCTAAGCAAATATGCAAAATAAATCCTCACATAACGGGTACAGGGGTATTCCTAGTTTCCAACACCTAATGCCAGCTTAGTTTACTGACGCTGTGAAGCTGCAGCGACAGAGATGGCCTGCGCCTGCCTCGTCTTGAACTCGACCATCCTATTAACGTCCGACATGACGGCCTTGGCACCGTCAAGCTCGTCGAAGCGCTGCATCCAAGCGGCCAGCAGTGGGGTCTTAGCAGGGTCAAACATCTTGGTCCCCGACATCACCTCGGTCGCGTGCACCCACGTGAGCAGGCTGCCTAGCACGACGTCCACGAGCCCGACATTGTCGCCGCCGAAGAAGCCCTTGCCCTTGGAGCTCTCCCTGAGGGCTCCTTCCAGGGTCTCCACGGCGATGAACGTCTGCTCCATCCACTCAGACTTCTCCTCCTCCGTCTTGCCCCTGAACGACCGCACCCATGGGATCACGAGCTGCATACACGAGCATCACTTGAATGATCAGTAAAACCGCGTAGCTAATGGTGGGGCAGAGCCTTGCTCTAGCTCGCCGGAGTCCTCCCCTCACTCTCTTCTCTCCTCTCTCTGGCGCACACCGAAAAAGAAAGGAAGAAGAAGGAGATGCAGTGGACACGGTGGTGTTTCTCGGCGCATGAACGCCCGCGGCGACAATGGCAAAATTTTCCTCGAGCAACAACTCGAGCCACACCACACAATGTACAGAGGGGGAGGGCTTTATACGCGCGCGCACTCCCCACCCGCCCGACGCGCACGCACGCGCTCGACACGGCCAGATCCAGCGCCCGACGCGGTCACACCTCCGCACATTGCGCCAACAGACACACACGCGCAGGCACACACACGCACCCTGCCGGAGACCCGACGCGGCACCTGACCTCGTCCGACACGACCAGCTCGCGCACACACGCGCTCTGGCCACGCCCACCGTGGCTTATGCCCTAATAACAGCTAAAAAGAAGAGAATAACATGTGAAACCTTGTCATCGATGTAGGCGGCCCAGAAGCGAGCGGCGGCGCGCTGGTGGGGGTCCGGGGGGACGAGGGAGGGGCCGATGTCGGCGAATGCTTCGTCGATGTACTGCAGGATGATAATGGACTCGCACACGGAAGCGCCGTTGTGGATGAGCACGGGCACCTTCTTGTGCACAGGGTTGGAGCTGAGGAGTAGCTCGCTCTTGTTGGAGAGGTCCTCTTCCAGGTTTTCGTAGCTCAGGCCCTTGAGGGTGAGGGCAAGTTTCACCCTAGTGGCAAATGGGCTTAGCCATGAGCCGAGCAGCTTCAGTTCGTCTCCTCCGGCCATCACCTGTGTGTGTATGTGTGGCTGTGTGTCTCAGTGTGAGAGCTGAGCTCGTTTTGGCTTGTGTTTCGTTTTGGTATTTGGTGGATCAGAGCAAGTGGGGTTATGTCGGGGAAGTCCACGAGTCAAACACGATGTACTTAGATACTCAGAAAATCCGGCCTTTCAAACTCCCGCGGATGAGTCCGGACCCATCCGCGGTCACTGATGGGGCATTCACTATATCCGCGTCTCCACACCCACGTATCTCATATTCTGTTTCCTATTTTCATACTAAAACCTCATACCCCCTCGCGTCGCCTCCCATGACGACGCCAGGGGTCCCAAACCCTACGCGCCGCCGGTCTTCGGATCCGGCCTCTACTGTCGCCGCTGCTGCCGACTAGGTCTACAGTGGCGGCAGGCCCGTCGCCAAAGGCGTATGGGCGGGCGGTTAGCTACGGGACTCCCGGGAGGCGGCATGTGTGTCACTTGCATAGGGCGCGCGGGCACCAGTTCGAGCGGCGGCTCCGACTCAGCGACGGTGGCCGGCATTTCTCGGCTTGCGCGTGGGGCTGGTTCCTCTACCTATAGTCGGGATCCGCTGGTGGCCGTGGATTTGGAGTCCCGGCCAGATCCGTCTCGGCGCAGCTTTGGTCGGCCAACAATGCGCGGAGGGGGGCGGATGGAGGCTCCCTGTCGGCGTTCCGGTGGCAGCATTCGTCTTTACGGTGAGGCTCTACTCGGATCCGGTCAGCTGCGAGATCGGGGTGACGCGACATCCGCTGAAAATCGCGCCGACTTCGGTCATGACGGACGATGGCGGCGTGTATGACGTCGTTCCCTTCTCGAGGCATCGTTGTTGCAGGTCATGGCTGTTGGGGAACGTAGCAGAAATTCAAAAAATTTCCTACGCAACACCAAGATCTATCTATGGAGAGACCAGCAACGAGTAGAAGGAGAGTGCATCTACATACCCTTGTAGATCGCTAAGCGGAAGCGTTCAAGTGAACGGGGTTGATGGAGTCGTACTCGTCGTGATTCAGATCACCGATGATCAAGTGCCGAACGGACGGCACCTCCGCGTTCAACACACGTACAGCCCGGTGACGTCTCCCACGCCTTGATCCAGCAAGGAGAGAGGGAGAGGTTGAGGAAGACTCCATCCAGCAGCAGCACAACGGCGTGGTGGTGATGGAGGAGCGTGGCTATCCTGCAGGGCTTCGCTAAGCACCACGGGAGAGGAGGAGTACTTGGGAGAGAGGAGAGGGCTGCAACCAAAGGCAGAGATCGAATCACGTGTATTCTGTGTGTCTCATGGGCAGCCCTATGCCTCACTATTTATAGGGGGAGAGGGGGCTGCGCCCCCCTCTAGGGTTTCCCACCCCCAAGGGGTGCGGCCAGCCCTAGATGGCAAAGGGGGCGGCGGCCAGGAGGGGGAGGAGAGGGAGGCGCAGGGAATATGGGCCTTAGGGCCCATCTGCCCTAGGGTTTCCCCTCTCCCCTCTTGGCTGCGCCTTGGGCAAGGGTGGGAGGCGCACCAGCCCACTCTGGGGCTGGTCCCTTTCCACTCTAGGCCCAAGCAAGCCTCCGGGGCCGGTGGCCCCACTTGGTGGACCCCCGGGACCCTCCCGGTGGTCCCAGTACAATACCGATAAACCCCGAAACTCTTCCGGTGTCCAAAACAGGACTTCCCATATATAAATCTTTACCTCCGGACCATTCCGGAACTCCTCGTGACGTCCGGGATCTCATCCGGGACTCCGAACAACATTCGGTAACCACATACAAGCTTCCTTTATAACCCTAGCGTCATCGAACCTTAAGTGTGTAGACCCTACGGGTTCGGGAGACATGCAGACATGACCGAGACGTTCTCCGGTCAATAACCAACAGCGGGATCTGGATACCCATGATGGCTCCCACATGTTCCACGATGATCTCATCGGATGAACCACGATGTCAAGGACTCAATCGATCCCGTATTCAATTCCCTTTGTCTATCGGTATGTTACTTGCCCGAGATTCGATCGTCGGTATACCGATACCTTGTTCAATCTCGTTACCGGCAAGTCTCTTTACTCGTTCCGTAACACATCATCCCGTGATCAACTCCTTGGTCACATTTGCGCATATGATGATGTCCTACCGAGTGGGCCCATAGATACCTCTCCGTTTACACGGAGTGACAAATCCCAGTCTCGATCCGCATAAAACAATAGATACTTTCGGAGATACCTGTAGTGCTCCTTTATAGTCACCCAGTTACGTTGTGACGTTTGATACACCCAAAGCACTCCTACGGTATCCAGGAGTTACACGATCTCATGGTCAAAGGAAGAGATACTTGACATTGGCAAAGCTCTAGCAAACGAACTACACGATCTTTGTGCTATGCTTAGGATTGGGTCTTGTCCATCACATCATTCTCCTAATGATGTGATCCCGTTATCAACGACATCCAATGTCCATAGCCAGGAAACCATGACTATCTGTTGATCACAACGAGCTAGTCAACTAGAGGCTCACTAGGGACATATTGTGGTCTATGTATTCACACGTGTATTACGATTTCCGGATAATACAGTTATAGCATGAATAAAAGACAATTATCATGAACAAGGAAATATAATAATAATACTTTTATTATTGCCTCTAGGGCATATTTCCAACAGTCTCCCACTTGCACTAGAGTTAATAATCTAGTTCACATCGCCATGTGATTAACACTCACAGGTCACATCGCCATGTGACTAATACCCAAGAGTTTACTAGAGTCAGTAGTCTAGTTCACATCACTATGTGATTAACACTCAATGAGTTTTATGTTTGATCATGTTGCTTGTGAGAGAGGTTTTAGTCAACGGGTCTGAACCTTTCAGATCCGTGTGTGCTTTACAAATCTCTATGTCATCTCCTAGATGTAGCTACCACGCTCTATTTGGAGCTATTCCAAATAACTGTTCTACTTGGAGCTATTCTAAATTGTTGCTCCATTATACGTATCCGGTATCTCTACTCAGAGCTATCCGGATAGGTGTTAAGCTTGCATCGACGTAACCCTTTACGACGAACTCTTTTACCACCTCCATAATTGAGAAAATTCCTTAGTCCACTAGTTACTAAGGATAACTTTGACCGCTGTCCTGTGATCCATTCTTGGATCACTCTTGTACCCCTTGACTGACTCATGGTAAAGCACACTTCAGGTGCGGTACACAGCATAGCATACTGTAGAGCCTATGTCTTAAGCATAGGGGACGACCTTCGTTCCTTTCTCTCTATTCTGCCATGGTCGAGCTTTAAGTCTTAACTTCATACCTTACAACTCAGGCAAGAACTCCTTCTTTGACTGATCCATCTTGAACACCTTCAAGATCACGTCAAGGCATGTGCTCACGTCAAGATCACGTCGGTATACCGATACCTTGTTCAATCTCGTTACCGGCAAGTCTCTTTACTCGTTCCGTAACACATCATCCCGTGATCAACCCCTTGGTCACATTGTGCACATTATGATGATGTCCTACCGAGTGGGCCCAGAGATACCTCTCCGTTTACACGGAGTGACAAAATCCCAATCTCGATTCGTGCCAACCCAACAGACACTTTCAGAGATACCCGTAGTGTACCTTTATAGCCACCCAGTTACGTTGTGACGTTTGGCACACCCAAAGCACTCCTACGGTATCCGGGAGTTGCACAATCTCATGGTCTAAGGAAATGATACTTGACATTAGAAAAGCTTTAGCATACGAACTACATGATCTTGTGCTAGGCTTAGGATTGGGTCTTGTCCATCACATCATTCTCCTAATGATGTGATCCTGTTATCAACGACATCCAATGTCCATGGTCAGGAAACCGTAACCATCTATTGATCAACGAGCTAGTCAACTAGAGGCTTACTAGGGACATGGTGTTGTCTATGTATCCACACATGTATCTGAGTTTCCTATCAATACAATTCTAGCATGGATAATAAACGATTATCATGAACAAGGAAATATAATAATAATCAATTTATTATTGCCTCTAGGGCATATTTCCAACACGGGGCAGGTGGCCCCACCCGGTGGGCCCCCGGGACCCTTCCGGTGGTCCCGGTACAATACCGATGACCCCGAAACTTGTCCCGATGGCCGAAACAGGACTTCCTATATATAAATCTTTACCTCCGGACCATTCCGGAACTCCTCGTGACGTCCGGGATCTCATCCGGGACTCCGAACAACATTCGGTAACCACATACAAACTTCCTTTATAACCCTAGCGTCATCGAACCTTAAGTGTGTAGACCCTACGGGTTCGGGAGACATGTAGTCATGACCGAGATGTTCTCCGGTCAATAACCAACAGCGGGATCTGGATACCCATGTTGGCTCCCACATGTTCCACGATGATCTCATCGGATGAACCACGATGTCAAGGACTCAATCAATCCCGTATACAATTCCCTTTGTCTAGCGGTATTTTACTTGCCCGAGATTCGATCGTCGGTATACCGATACCTTGTTCAATCTCGTTACCGGCAAGTCTCTTTACTCGTTCCGTAACACATCATCCCGTGATCAACCCCTTGGTCACATTGTGCACATTATGATGATGTCCTACCGAGTGGGCCCAGAGATACCTCCCCGTTTACACGGAGTGACAAATCCCAGTCTCGATCCGCATAAAACAATAGATACTTTCGGAGATACCTGTAGTGCACCTTTATAGTCACCCAGTTACGTTGTGACGTTTGATACACCCAAAGCACTCCTACGGTATCCAGGAGTTACACGCTCTCATGGTCAAAGGAAGAGATACTTGACATTGGCAAAGCTCTAGCAAACGAACTACACGATCTTTTGTGCTAGTCTTAGGATTGGGTCTTGTCCATCACATCATTCTCCTAATGATGTGATCCCGTTATCAACGACATCCAATGTCCATAGCCAGGAAACCATGACTATCTGTTGATCACAACGAGCTAGTCAACTAGAGGCTTACTAGGGACATATTGTGGTCTATGTATTCACACGTGTATTACGATTTCCGGATAATACAGTTATAGCATGAATAAAAGACAATTATCATGAACAAGGAAATATAATAATAATACTTTTATTATTGCCTCTAGGGCATATTTCCAACAGTCTCCCACTTGCACTAGAGTCAATAATCTAGTTCACATCGCCATGTGATTAACACTCACAGGTCACATCGCCATGTGACTAATACCCAAGAGTTTACTAGAGTCAGTAGTCTAGTTCACATCACTATGTGATTAACACTCAATGAGTTTTATGTTTGATCATGTTGCTTGTGAGAGAGGTTTTAGTCAACGGGTCTGAACCTTTCAGATCCGTGTTTGCTTTACAAATCTCTATGTCATCTCCTAGATGCAGCTACCACGCTCTATTTGGAGCTAATCCAAATAACTGTTCTACTTGGAGCTAGTCTAAATTGTTGCTCCATTATATGTATCCGGTATCTCTACTTAGAGCTATCTGGATAGGTGTTAAGCTTGCATCGACGTAACCTTTTACGACGAACTCTTTTACCACCTCCATAATCGAGAAAAATTCCTTAGTCCACTAGTTACTAAGGATAACTTTGACCGCTGTCCTATGATCCATTGATGGATCACTCTTGTACCCCTTGACTGACTCATGGCAAGGCACACTTCAGGTGCGGTACACAGCATAGCATACTGAAGAGCCTACGTCATAAACATAGGGGACGACCTTCGTCCTTTCTCTCTATTCTGCCGTGGTCGAGCTTTAAGTCCTAACTTCGTACCTTACAACTCAGGCAAGAACTCCTTCTTTGACTGGTCCATCTTGAACACCTTCAAGATCATGTCAAGGTATGTGCTCATTTGAAAGTACTATTAAGCATTTTGATCTATCCTTATAGATCTTGATGCTCAATGTTCAAGTAGCTTAATCCAGGTTTTCTATTGAAAAACACCTTTCAAATAACCCTATATGCTTTCTAGAAATTCTACGTCATTTCTGATCAACAATATGTCAATAACATATACTCATCAGAAATTCTATAGTGCTCCCACTCACTTCTTTGGAAATACAAGTTTCTCATAAACTTTGTACAAACCCAAAATCTTTGATCATCTCATCAAAGCGTACATTCCAACTCCGAGATGCTTACTCCAGTCCTTAAAAGGATCGCTGGAGCTAGCATACCTTTTAGCATCCTTAGGATCGACAAAACTTTTCTGATTGTATTGCATACAACCTTTCCTTACGAAAACTAGTAAGGAAACTTGTCTTGACATCCATCTGCCAGATTTCATAAATGCAGCTAATGCTAACATGATTCTGACGGACTTTAAGCATCGCTACGGATGAGAAAAACTCATCGTAGTCAACTCCTTGAACTTGTGAAAAACTTTTCGCCACAAGTCGAGCTTCATGGATGGTGACATTACCATCCGCGTCCGTCTTCTTCTTAAAAGATCCATTTATCTCAATGGCTTGCCGATCATCGGGCAAGTCCACCAAAGTCCATGCTTTGTTCTGATATATGGATACTATCTCGGATTTCATGGCTTCTAACCATTTGTCGGAATTCGGGCCCACCATCACTTCTCCATAGCTCGTAGGTTCATTGTTGTCCAGCAACATGACTTCCAAGATAGGATCACCTTACCACTCCTAAGTAGTACGTGTCCTTGTCGTCCTACGAGGTTTGGTAGTGACTTGATCCGAAGTTTCATGATCAATATCATAAGCTTCCACTTCAATTGGTGTAGGTGCCACAGGAACAATCTTCCTGTGCCTTGCCACACACTAGTTGAAGAGATGGTTCAATAACCTCATCAAGTTTCCACCATCCTCCCACTCAATTCTTTCGAGAGAAACCTTTCCTCGAGAAAGGACCCGATTCAAGAAACAATCCATATTGCTTTCGGATCTGAATTAGGAGGTATACCCAACTGTTTTGGGTGTTCTATGAAGATGCATTTTTATCTGCTTTGGGTTCGAGCTTAATCCTGAAACTTTTTCACATAAGCGTCGCAGCCCCAAACCTTTAAGAAACGACAACTTAGGTTTCTCTAAACCATAATTCATACGGTGTCATCTCAACGGAATTACGTGGTGCCCCTTTAAAGTGAATGTGGTTGTCTATAATGCCTAACCCATGAACGATAGTGGTAATTCGATAAGAGACATCATGGTACGCACCATATCCAATAGGGTGCAACTATGATGTTCGGACACACCATCACATTATGGTGTTCCAGGCGGTATTAATTGCGAAACAATTTCCACAATGTCTTAATTGTGTGCCAAAACTCGTAACTCAGATATTCATCTCTATGATCGTATCATAGACATGTTATCCTCTTGTCACAATGATCTTCTACTTCACTCTGAAATTACTTGAACCATTCAATAATTCAGACTTGTGTTTCATCAAGTAAATATTCTCAACATCTACTCGAATCATCTGTGAAGTAAGAACATAACGATATTCACTGCATGCCTCAGCACTCATTCGACTGCACACATCAAAATGTGTTACTTCCAACAAGCTGCTATCTTGTTCCATCTTATTGAAAACGAGGCTTTTCAGTCATCTTGCCCATGTGGTATGATTTGCATATCTCAAGTGATTCAAATCAAGTGAGTCCGAACGATCCATTTGCATGGAGTTTCTTCATGCATATACACCAATAGACATGGTTCGCATGTCTCAAACTTTTCAAAACCGAGTGAGTCCAAAGATCCATCAACATGGAGCTTCTTCATGCGTTTTATACCAATATGACTTACACAGCAGTGCCACAAGTAAGTGGTACTATCATTACTATCTTATATCTTTTGGCATGAAAATGTGTATCACTACGATCGAGATTCAATAAACCATTTATTTAGGTGCAAGACCATCGAAGGTATTATTCAAATAAATAGAGTAACCATTATTCTCCTTAAATGAATAACCGTATTGCGATAGACATAATCCAATCATGTCTATGCTCAACGCAAACACCAATCTCGGTGGTAGAGGGAGCGTGCGATGCTTGATCACATCAACCTTGGAAACACTTCCAACACATATCGTCAGCTCACCTTTAGCTAGTTTCCTTTTATTTCGTAGCTTTTATTTCGAGTTACTAACACTTAGCAACCGAACCGGTATCCTGTACCCTGGTGCTACTAGGAGTACTAGTAAAGTACACATTAACATAATGTATATCCAATATACTTCTATCGACCTTGCCAGCCTTCTCATCTACCAAGTATCTAGGGTAATTCCGCTCTAGTGACTGTTCCCCTTATTACAGAAGCACTTAGTCTCGGGTTTGGGTTCAACCTTGGGTTTCTTCACTAGAGCAGCAGCTGAATTGCCGTTTCATGAAGTATCCCTTTGTTCCCTTGCCCTTCTTGAAACTAGTGGTTTCACCAACCATCAACAATTGATGCTCCTTCTTGATTTCTACTTTCGCGGTGTCAAACATCGCGAATACCTCAAGGATCATCATATCTATCCCTGATATGTTATAGTTCATCACGAAGCTCTTGTAGCTTGGTGGCAATGACTTTGGAGAAACATCACTATCTCATCTGGAGGATCAACTCCCACTCGATTCAAGTGATTGTTGTGCTCAGACAATCTGAGCACAAGCTCAACGATTGAGCTTTTCTCCCTTAGTTTGCAGGCTAAGAAAATCGTCGGAGGTCTCATACCTCTTGACGTGGGCACGAGCCTGAAATCTTAATTTCAGCCCTCGAAACATCTCATATGTTCCGCGACGTTTCGAAAACGTCTTTGGTGCCTCTACTTAAACCATTTAACTGAACTATCACGTAGTTATCAAAACGTGTATGTTCGATGTTCGAAACATCCACAAACGACGTTTGGGGTTCAGCACACTGAGCAGTGCATTAAGGACATAAGCGTTCTAGTGTCCGCATAATCGCTACTGTCAACTTTCAACTATATTTTCTCTAGGAACATAACTAAAACAGTAGAACTATAGCGTGAACTACGACATAATTTGCAAAAGGTCTTTTGACTATGTTCAAGATAATTAAGTTCATCTTATGAACTCCCACTCAGATAGACATCCCTCTAGTCATCTAAGTGATTACATGATCCGAGTCAACTAGGCCGTGTCCGATCATCACGTGAGACGGACTAGTTAACGTCGGTGAACATCTTCATGTTGATCGTATCTACTATACGACTCATGCTCGACCTTTCGGTCTCTGTGTTCCGAGGCCATGTCTGTACATGCTAGGCTCGTCAAGTTAACCCTAAGTGTTTTCGCTGTGTAAAACTGTCTTACACCCGTTGTATGTGAACGTAAGAATCTATCACACCCGATCATCACGTGGTGCTTCGAAACGACGAACTGTAGCAACGGTGCACAGTTAGGGGAGAACACTTCTTGAAATTGTTGTAAGGGATCATCTTATTTACTACCGTCGTTCTAAGCAAATAAGATGTATAAACATGATAAACATCACATGCAATCAAATAGTGACATGATATGGCCATCATCACTTTGCTCCTTTTGATCTCCATCTTCGGGGCTCCATGATCATCATCGTCACCGGCATGACACCATGATCTCCATCATCATGATCTCCATCATCGTGTCTTCATGAAGTTGCCTCGCCAACTATTACTTCTACTACTATGGCTAACGGTTAGCAATAAAGTAAAGTAATTACATGACGTTTAAGTTGACACGCAGGTCACAAATAAATAAAGACAACTCCTATGGCTCATGCCGGTTGTCATACTCATCGACATGCAAGTCGTGATTCCTATTACAAGAACATGATAAATCTCATACATCACATATATCATTCATCACATCCTTTTTGGCCATATCACATCACATAGCATACCCTGCAAAAACAAGTTAGACGTCCTCTAATTGTTGTTTGCATGTTTTACGTGTCTGCTATTGGTTTCTAGCAAGAACGTTTCTTACCTACGCATGAACCACAACGTGATATGCCAATTGCTATTTACCCTTCATAAGGACCCTTTTCATCGAATCCGATCCGACTAAAGTGGGAGAGACTGGCACCCGCTAGCCACCTTATGCACAAGTGCATGTTAATCGGTGGAACCGGTCTCACGTAAGAGTACGTGTAAGGTCGGTCCGGGCCGCTTCATCCCACGATGCCGCCGAATCAAGATAAGACTAGTAACGGCAAGCATATTGAACAATATCGACGCCCACAACTACTTTGTGTTCTACTCATGCAAAGAATCTACGCAATAGACCTAGCTCATGATGCCACTGTTGGGGAACGTAGCAGAAATTCAAAAAATTTCCTACGCAACACCAAGATCTATCTATGGAGAGACCAGCAACGAGTAGAAGGAGAGTGCATCTACATACCCTTGTAGATCGCTAAGCGGAAGCGTTCAAGTGAACGGGGTTGATGGAGTCGTACTCGTCGTGATTCAGATCACCGATGATCAAGTGCCGAACGGACGGCACCTCCGCGTTCAACACACGTACAGCCCGGTGACGTCTCCCACGCCTTGATCCAGCAAGGAGAGAGGGAGAGGTTGAGGAAGACTCCATCCAGCAGCAGCACAACGGCGTGGTGGTGATGGAGGAGCGTGGCTATCCTGCAGGGCTTCGCTAAGCACCACGGGAGAGGAGGAGTACTTGGGAGAGAGGAGAGGGCTGCAACCAAAGGCAGAGATCGAATCACGTGTATTCTGTGTGTCTCATGGGCAGCCCTATGCCTCACTATTTATAGGGGGAGAGGGGGCTGCGCCCCCCTCTAGGGTTTCCCACCCCCAAGGGGTGCGGCCAGCCCTAGATGGCAAAGGGGGCGGCGGCCAGGAGGGGGAGGAGAGGGAGGCGCAGGGAATATGGGCCTTAGGGCCCATCTGCCCTAGGGTTTCCCCTCTCCCCTCTTGGCTGCGCCTTGGGCAAGGGTGGGAGGCGCACCAGCCCACTCTGGGGCTGGTCCCTTTCCACTCTAGGCCCAAGCAAGCCTCCGGGGCCGGTGGCCCCACTTGGTGGACCCCCGGGACCCTCCCGGTGGTCCCGGTACAATACCGATAAACCCCGAAACTCTTCCGGTGTCCAAAACAGGACTTCCCATATATAAATCTTTACCTCCGGACCATTCCGGAACTCCTCGTGACGTCCGGGATCTCATCCGGGACTCCGAACAACATTCGGTAACCACATACAAGCTTCCTTTATAACCCTAGCGTCATCGAACCTTAAGTGTGTAGACCCTACGGGTTCGGGAGACATGCAGACATGACCGAGACGTTCTCCGGTCAATAACCAACAGCGGGATCTGGATACCCATGATGGCTCCCACATGTTCCACGATGATCTCATCGGATGAACCACGATGTCAAGGACTCAATCGATCCCGTATTCAATTCCCTTTGTCTATCGGTATGTTACTTGCCCGAGATTCGATCGTCGGTATACCGATACCTTGTTCAATCTCGTTACCGGCAAGTCTCTTTACTCGTTCCGTAACACATCATCCCGTGATCAACTCCTTGGTCACATTTGCGCATATGATGATGTCCTATCGAGTGGGCCCAGAGATACCTCTCCGTTTACACGGAGTGACAAATCCCAGTCTCGATCCGCATAAAACAATAGATACTTTCGGAGATACCTGTAGTGCTCCTTTATAGTCACCCAGTTACGTTGTGACGTTTGATACACCCAAAGATCTCCTACGGTATCCAGGAGTTACACGATCTCATGGTCAAAGGAAGAGATACTTGACATTGGCAAAGCTCTAGCAAACGAACTACACGATCTTTGTGCTATGCTTAGGATTGGGTCTTGTCCATCACATCATTCTCCTAATGATGTGATCCCGTTATCAACGACATCCAATGTCCATAGCCAGGAAACCATGACTATCTGTTGATCACAACGAGCTAGTCAACTAGAGGCTCACTAGGGACATATTGTGGTCTATGTATTCACACGTGTATTACGATTTCCGGATAATACAGTTATAGCATGAATAAAAGACAATTATCATGAACAAGGAAATATAATAATAATACTTTTATTATTGCCTCTAGGGCATATTTCCAACAATGGCACCTCACTCGTGATGCTCCGAAGGAAATCCTAGATCTGGATCTACCGGATTGGACGATGATGGCACGTTCGACGTTGTTGTCCCTCCCGAGGGCATCGTTTTGGAGCAAGTGCTGGTTGGACGGGACAAGCGGAGGTGCGGTGTCACATCCACCGCAAGGCCGACGGCGGATCTTGGTGGCATGGCGTTGCAGAGGTTCGGCGACGGGCGCATGTGGACGGATACATGCAGGATGGTGGAGTTTCCTGGCGTTGTGGTGGCGTCAACGGCACGCCAGGCAAGGTCGATGTGTCAGTTCCTTTTATGGAGATGGACCGGTGGAAGATGGCGGCGACAGCCTCTGAGAGTGCGTCAGACCGGTATGGGACCCAGTCTCGGTGTGTGGCTGGGTTGGGGCATCTGGCTATAGATGTTAGGATTTGGTGCGATGTCCGTTTGGTATTAGGCCCGGGTATTCAACACACCTTCATCAAGGGGATAGGAGTAGCAACAGGTGTTGCCTAGATGGTGACTTCAGACTGACTGATGTATTACTTTATATGGTCTTTGAGAATAATTAATTATATGGCTGCATGCATCGTCCAGATGCAGAGTCCAGGGGTTTATCCTCCTTTTAAAAAAATAAAAATTCAACTAAACCATGAAACGTTGATAAAAGCTACGTAAATCATGAGTGGACATACAAATGCCCAATTGGTTCGTCAGAAGATCACAGCCGGATCATTAAAAGATAGCCAAAGTTCACATAATACACATAATACGGCGGACAAGTTCAAACTACAACTAAAAACTTAAAATAAAGACGGATGTTCACCACTTCCTCGCCGGCCCTTTGCCCTTCCGGTCACCGGCGCAGCTGTAGGAGTCTGCGGCAGGAGGTGGGTCCATATCGGAGCTATCGGACCCGTCGGAGGAGGAATCGGAGATGAGATGAAGCCTTGCAAGCGTCGGACGACGCGGTCTTGCTGGCGCTTGAGCTTGGCCACCCTCTCCGCCTCCTGCTCGGATTGCTCAATGCCGAGCCAGAGTTACTTGACGTTGAGCCTCCGGAGTAGTCGAGCCTTCGTCACCGCCTCAGTCAGTGACCGACGGCACGCCCACTCAAAGAGAGTGCTCCTCGTCGGGCACCTGGCGGCGACGGGCGGACTGCACAGACCCATCTGACCCGCCCGCCTTATCCCTAGCCATCTACCTCTCGCGGCGGCCAGCTCGTGCCTCCGACTCTGATGACCGCATCCGCGTCGGCTGAGCGGGCACTAGAACCCAACGTTGCACGCGTGGAGCAGCGGGCGGAGGTGGAGGCGGTCGTCGAGCGGGAGGAGCAGATCTAGCAGGCCTTGCAGATCTGCGCGCGGGGCAGGAAAGACCGGTGCCGGCATCGGCGCTGGCGCAATGGGCGATGAGGGGCACCGCGCCGGACCCGGAGCTGCCGCGCGTATCGACCAGCGAGCGCTCGAGTGCGATACGAAGCGCTAGCTCCTCCTCGTCTTTGGAGCTACCATCGGAGTGGTTGTTGGTGCTGGACATGCTCGCCGGCCTAGGGATTTGGCATATTGGGGAAATGGAAGCGTCGGGAAGGGGAGCGGAGCGGAGCAGAGTGAGCTAGGATTTCTGCCGGACAGGGGTTTTGATGGGGTCGGGGTGGGCCAACGGTGGGCTGGGCTGACGTGGCGGGTGCGCTCGGAACGCCTCATATCCGCCCTATATTTGGATGGACGGATATGAGGGGGTGCCGGTCAGCCCGGACATTTGAGGCCTGTTTAAGAGCTTTACTGGGTGGGTATTTATGACCGGTTAGTACCGGACGGCCTGCCCGGAGGCATGAGACGGATAAACGGCACCCGGTTGTAGATGCACTAATCGATGTAATTTATTCTACTCTTGCACGTCAGAGCGCACATAATGGTGGAGTATAAAATAGTGTTGTTTGATGTTGGGCGGATATACAAAGTTGATTTATTTTTCAAGTGGTAATTATCGTTGGAAATTTATGCTGAGAGCTCACAGTATCTACAGTCGGGCGTCCTATATCCGTCTCATATGTCTGGACAGGCCGTCCGGTCACTGACCGGTCACAAAATACCGACCCAATCGGAGCTCTCAAACGGGCTCAACCGCCCGGCCTGACCGGCACCCCTCATATCCGTCTCAAATGTAGGGCGGATATGAGATGGCCCGGGCACGCTCGGGCTCGTCGGCCTGACAAGTCCGACCCATCACCAACCCCATGGATGTCCCACAAAAAATCCGGTTGGGCTCATCACTCCGAAACCCTAGCTCACTCACTCTTTGCTTTCTCTCTCCATCCTCTCCTTTCCCCGCATCGATTCCGATCGAATCTGGCGCAATGTCGAGCGGCAACCGCTCCGACGATGAGCTGGATCCGGAGTATGAGCTAGCCCTCCGCATCGCCTTGAAGCGGTCCAAGGTGGAGACCGGAGGCAGCTCCGGATCTGCAGCTTCGTCGCAGCCGCAGTTTCCCCGTCGGCGCAGCTCGGATGCCGGCGTTGGCCCCTTCCGGCCCGGGGGCAGCTTCGACAGTCTGTCTATGCAATCCGAGCCTCCCCTACGCCGTCCCCTGGCCCTGCCGGCTGCCGCTTCCCCTCGTGGGCGGCGGTGGCTGCTTGTGCCCGCCGCGCTGGCCCGGACGCGCACGTCGGAGTCAGAGGCGCGTGCCGCCCGCCGCGAGAGGTAGCAGACAAGGGGAGAGGGATGCCGCGGAGAGCTCTGTCTGCCGCCGTCCTGGGTTATCGCCGGAGCCCGACGAGGATGAACGGCTCATCGCGTGGGGTCTACCGCCGGTTGCTTACGATGGTGGAGATGGACGCTCGATGGCTCTGCCGGAAGAACGCAAAGGCTTTTCGCTTGCCATTGAGCAGTCCGAGCGAGAGGCGAAGGAGAAGGCGGCTTGGCTGGCCAAGCTCATGCGCCAACAGGACTGGGCCATCCAGCGCCTCAAGGGCCTCGCCATCGTCTCCTCCTCGTCCGACTATGACGGCTCCTCGTTCGACGAATCAGATGATTCTCCACCAGTCGCTGACGGCTACAGCTATGCCGGCGACCAGACGGGGAAAGGGCGGGCCCGGAAGTGGTGAAGTTTAATTTTATTTCAAGTTTTAGATGTAGTATAAAGTTGTCCGTCGTTTATGTGAACTTTATGATCTTTTGATGAACTATTATGCTGTCCTATGTCTGATCCTATGTCCGGCCAGTTGATTTACGTAGTTTGATCGACGTTGCATGATTTAGTATGGATATATGTGTTCGGATATGAGATGCATGGATGTGAACGATGCGATTTGAGGAGTGCCTGATCAGTGTCCGCAGACGGGCCGAGCGCCTCCGTGGATGTTTGAGGGGCCAGATTTGCCAAGTCCGGCCATAGATGTTCTTACATCTTGGTGGAAAGGCCCTTGAATCTATAGTGTGAGTGCATTATATAAAGGCATCATTTGCTTCAAACAGGTACACCAACGAGCCGGAAGAAAAAGGATGATCTTCACTCTCGAGCTGAATTACCCATCATTATTTGCGCTCCCTCGTCCCGATGTTGCTTTGCGCCCGCTATTGTTGCAAGTGCAACCAAACCCTCTCCGAATTGTTAATTACAATGTGTACTTGCTCCATAGCACAACTACTACTACCACCTATGTGTTTTAGCAGATCATTACTTCCTCCGTCTGAAAATACTTGTCCTAAAAATATAGGGAGTATTTACAATCAGCAGGTTTCTTGATCTCACATGCATTTTTTTGAAAACAAATCTGTATATTAATTTAACCAACTTCTTTGGTTTTACCAATATCTTCCTGGTTCATATGTTGTGTTCGCACACAAACATATCACTGTGTACATTTTAGATGAAGAAACATATCCCTCCGTCCTATAATATAAGAGTGTTTTTGATACTAGTATAGTATTAAAAACGTTCTTATATTTTGAAACAGAAGGAGTAGCTCGTTGTGCCGTCTGAAATACATCTTGTTTGTTGGTGGGAAGTGGGGCTCTTTCGCTCCCCTGAAGCCAAGTTAGAAAAACGACCGGCATAAGGTATCGCCCTTCACATGACAAAAGACACATTGACTCCATAGGCTTCTTCGTCTCCAATGTATGCACCTCATCAGTATCCTCCGTTTTAAATAGATGACGCAATTTTATACTTATTTTATAAAATTAATATAAAGTTGGGTCATTTATTTTGAAATGGAGGGAGTGGATGTTGTTTACTCCCTCCCTGGCTTCTTGTCCAAGATATAATATCGACAAGATAACGTTGTTTACGCGTTCCACAAACCAATCTTGGAATCACTCAGCCTGGTCAAACATTGTGAACATTGGAGATCCTGCGTCTGCAGCCAGTTAAACAATCAGAGCGCAATATATACACGGCTCCTCTTGCTCTGATAAAGAGAGGAAGAACAAACACAATACAGCTAAACAGATTCCAACACGACTTGATAATATCGTGCTCGCAGAAGATGGCCGGAGGAGGCGATGAGCTGAAGCTACTCGGCATGTTCGCGAGCCCGTTCGTCATGCGAGCGAAGCTGGCGCTCAGCTTCAAGGGCCTGAGCTTCGAGGACGTCGAGGAAGACCTGGCCAACAAGAGCAAGCTCCTCCTCGAGTCCAACCCGGCGGAGAAGAAGGTGCCCGTGCTCATCCACAACGGCAAGCCCGTCTGCGACTCGCGTGTCATCGTGCAGTACATCGACGAGGCCTTCAGCGGCAACGGCACGTCTCTCCTCCCCGCCGACCCCTACGAGCGCGCCGTCGCTCGCTTTTGGGCCGCCTACGTCGACGACAAGGTACTATGCCATGTCCTAGGTTAACAGCGCCGCCGTGCCCTGTATCTGCGTGGGAGGTTGGTTATTAGCTGACGAGATGTGTGCGTGCGCGCGCAGCTCTTGGCGTCTTGGCTGCAGGCCGCGAGGGGCAAGACGGAGGAGGAGAAGGCGGAGGGGCTGAAGCAGACGCTCGTGGCGGTGGAGACCATGGAGGCGGCCTTCAAGACATGCTCCCAGGGGAAGCCTTTCTTCGGCGGCGACAGGGTCGGGTACCTGGACGTGACGCTCGGGGGCTTGGTCGTCTGGGTGCACGCCGGCGCGGCGCTGTATGGCATGCGGCTTTTCGACGACGCCAAGAGCCCTCTCCTGGCGGCGTGGGTGGAGCGCTTCGGCGCGCTGGACGCGGCCAAGGCTGTCCTGCCGGCCGTCGACAGAGTGGTCGAATTCGCCAAGATGAGACAGGCGCATGCTGCGGCACCGGCCACGGCAGGAGGCAACTAAGCTGCCCATAACCACGTGTTTAAACATCAGCAGCTCGGTGTCTGCAAATGCTACGTTGCCAACACCAGGCGGTGTGTTGCTGATTGTTGTATTTGTTCCGTTGCTCTTACAAATAAATTTTTTCCAGCAATAGCCCAAATCGGCCCAGAAATCCACTCCAACGCCGCGCATTGATGCATCCCAATGTCTTATCTCACAGTAATCCACTATTTAAAGACGGTCATACCCAGCTAACTTCACACCACAACGCAAGCTCCTCTCCATCCTCCTCCTTTGCACTGCATCTGTCATAGTGCATGCGGCGAAGCTCTGTGATAGAGCCTTTCCATGGAGATGAAGCACGCCGTGGGCTGCCACCTGGCAACGCTGTCATGCCAGGCGGATCAAGGTCGGCTTGCCGACCAGCTCGCCCGAGGTCTCCGACGCCGAGGACGATACCACGATGGAGACGAGCTCTGACAACACCGCCTCGGTTCCTGCGCCTCCTGTGCACGCCGACTTCACTATGGAGCAAGCGCAGGAGCACTACAACGCCGCCATGGTGGAGGTGCAGCATGCGACGACACCTCTGTCAATGTTCTAGCAGTCGTGGGAGAAACAACGGTACAACGTGTTCCTCCTGAAGCAGCACCGGTTGGTGGAGGGCCAGATCTACAGCAAGCGGGTGAACGAGGAGATCGTGACGGTCATGGCCACGGCGAGCCCCAACTTCATCGTGGAGCGGCGTGCCATCTGCATGTCGTCTGTGCTCAAGTCGCCGCTCGCCAGAAAGCGGCCTCCTCAGAGGCGCAGCTGCAGGTGATCGTGGACAAGAACAATGCCAGTTGCACCTCCTACGCGTCACCGATGAACCATCAGTCGGCCCGGTGGGATGACGACAACGCCGTCGCCACCACTTCTATTGTGGACCTCACGTCCACCAGCGACGGACAGGTCGCAGACTTCTATGGCAGGTGGCGGCGCCTTATGTCTCATGTGGGCCCGATCCGTCTCCCCTATTCTACTCTTTCTCGCTAGAAACCGCACTTTCATTTCATCGGTCTTATTGCCGGTACTCATGAAGACAACGATGGAGGACGATACGGGCTTGGACACCGGGCACCGCCGTCGTAGGATAACAAAAGTTTAAAATGTATGCGGCTAGGAGGAAACTTTTGGATGATACCCTTAAACTAACTATTCACACCGTTTGTATTTGTAACTTTTTTTTTTCTTTTTTCTTTGTCAAGAAGTCAGGGGCCCTCGATGTTGGCCACCCGTAGGACTACGAGGCCCCCCCGCGCCACCCATTGCTGCCGCCGCGTTGGATCTGGGAGAGCAGCCCCTCACAAGAACCAGACGATGGCGCCTGGTTAGAGCTTGGAAGTTTCCTTGGATTAATAATCCAGATGAAGATTGAAGTACCCATTGAACGTTCCAACGTTGCTATCATGTACCGATGGAAAACATATTGAACTCCTGAAATGTGGCTGAGCACCGTTGTGCAAGAAAACACAGGTCATGCACGAGAGCGTGACCACATGCTTAGGAGGAAAGTCGTCGGCACAAGCATCATTCAGGTTGCAAGTGGACACAGGCCGCCCACGGTGCCCACTTAAAGGCCCGTTTATTTTGCATTCGCGGACATCCACGGTCAGTACATCCCGATATGTGGAATATGCGGGTTGTCCCACGATGCCCACATCGAACCCACCTATCTAACCAACTAGCCTGGGCACGGCGCGGGGATTAGGGCTCGCCGCCAGCCATGGCCGCGCCGCCGTGGCCGGCCTATACCCGTCGTCCACCTCCTCCATGGCCAACCTATTGACTTCGTCGACCTCCTCTATGGCCGCACGAGCGTCATCTTCCATTCCCGCATTGGGCGCTGCAGCACCGCCGTCTATCTCCGTCGCGGCTGCCGGCCGCCCCAGAGCCGCCATGTACCTCCGCAGCCGCAACTCTTCCCACCACCACATAATTCTCTTCTCTCAGCATTCCTGCTGCCGGCGCCACTGGAAAGGACTGCGAGAAGAGGCCTACCCCAGGCATCGACCAAGAATCTAGAAGGAAAAGTTTCAAGAAGAGAATCTGCAATTGACAAGAGAAGGAAGATTCCTGCTGTTTCCCCCTCTTCCAATCCATACAAAGCTCGAGGTTTTAACTGAATTTTATGCATGTATGCGCTGCTGCTATGTGTGTGATGTTAAGTTCCTGCATGATTAACTGCTAGATCCTTTTGAGAGACTAAGAATGGTGGTTGTACTGTCCCTGCTCTCTGTTTCTCTGCATGACAAATAATCTATTCTCTGTTTCTGTATGAACTATAATTAAGTGTCTGTATGGACTAGGTGGGCATTGTACTGTTTAAATATTGCCTCTCTATTCGTCTTGCTACTGAAGAGTTAATTATACGGGCAGTTAATTATAGTGTTGTTTGTTGGTGCTGCAAGTACAACGGCACTAGAGCACTACTAGGCCAAGGCATGTCGTGCATGCCGTGCATGCCGGCTGTACGTGCGCATTATGCACACGAGCTGTTAAAGCTCCCAAGGAACCAGTGATGGTAGCTCACCACCTCAAGATGACAATGCGAACGTATTTCAACAGGTACATCTGCATCAATTAAGTGGATATTCCACTAAACCCACATATCTCACATAATAATATATGGGCTTTGGCGGGTATCCCATTTAATCTACGCGGCAGATGTGGGGCGGACGCGGGCCTCCCGCGGAGCGTCCCACTTACAGCCTGAAGCATCATGGATGACGCATCGATCCTTTATATATTCCGCACTCCACACTAACCACAGAATCACACGGAACCTTGAGGCACGCCCACCCCACGGGAGAAAATGGCAGACACAGGAGACGAGCTGAAGCTGCTGGGCATGTGGGCGAGCCCGTACGTGGTCAGGGTGCAGCTCGCGCTCCGCCTCAAGGGCGTGAGCTACGAGTACGTCGAGGAGGACCTCGCCAACAAGAGCGAGCTCTTCCTCCGCTCCAACCCGGTGCGCAAGACGGTCCCGGTGCTCATCCACAACGGCAAGCCCGTCTGCGAGTCCCAGGTCATCCTGCAGTACATCGACGAGGCCTTCGCCGGCGTCGGCCCGTCCCTCCTCCCCGCCGACCCCTACGAGCGCGCCGTCGCGCGCTTCTGGGCCGCCTACGTCGAAGACAAGCTGCTGGCGCCGTGGGGGAAGGTGTTCAGGGTGACGACCGACGAGGAGAGGGCGGAGTGGACGAGGCAGACGGTGGCGGCCGTGGGTCATCTGGAGGAAGGCCTGAGGGAGTGCTCCAAGGGGAAGGGCTTCTTCGGCGGCGACTGTGTCGGGTACGTCGACGTCCTGCTCGGTAGCATGGTGCCGTGGGTGCGCGCCACCGAGAGGCTCTCCGCCGACAAGTTAATCGACGCCGGCAGGGCCCCGCTGCTGGCGGCATGGATGGAGCGCATTAGCGAGCTCGACGCGGCCAAGGCGGTCTTCCAGGACGTCGACAGGGTGGTTGAGTACGCCGGGGGAATACAGGCCCGGCTTTCCGCCGCGGCTGCAAGCACTCAATAAAGCGGCATGGCGGCCTGGTGAGCAGCTGATGCAAGGAGAAAATAGCCAAGTGTGGAGTTAGCTGGAATTATTAAAATGGCCACGTTTCTGTTTCTTTTTCTCGAATAATGGCGACATAATATGCAAGTATGTGATATTACCAGTTTAAAAACTTGTGTGGTTGTCGTGACAGCTCCTCCTCTGTTTTTTAAGGGACATTTACATTTCTGTCCTTGGCTTTGTCACGTTAGTGGGGTTTGTCTTTTGGTTTTTAGGTTGCTCAATTTTGCCATTGAAAGATTATATGTTAATATGACTAGCACATATGTCCGTGCGTTGCAACGGGAGAAATAACAAAATTATGTTCAATTTTTGTGATGATTGTATCTGCAGAACACGTTTAGTTCATGCAAACTTTGATCTTAACCAAGATCCATGGAAACATCGCTAAAACATTTTTAGTGTGGTACTAATGATACACCTCTAATTAATTGTTCCTGTCTTGTCAAGCATCTCATCGAAATTTTAAAAAAATATTTTCCTTGCAAAAAAATCTTTTAAACTTTGTAGTCATTTATTAACAAAAAACATAATATTTTCTTTACCATCACAACGACTATTTTTTCCAACCTTCCTTGTTGTGTGCCTGAACTTACCTGGACAAAAAACCACAAACAGAATTTGCATACTTCAAAGAGCACCAATCAAATAAAAATGAAATGTTTATAAGTAAATCAGCACGAACAGAACATGCTGAGGGCTCAACCTGCTAAGTGACTGCCTAAAAAAGCCGGCATGAAAGATAAAGCCTGTAAATACATGAATTGAGCAACTAAAGAACATTATAAGTCACATTATAAATTTCTGACTCACATGTCAGCACTTACCCTGCATGAATATTTTTGGGATCCAAAAGTGTTGACTCATGAGTCAGAATAAAAAACTACTATTTTGCTTTGCTCTTTTGAGCATCCAACACAAGGTGTGTGGGACCTACATATTAATTCACTGACAGCTTACCTAGTGTACACAGGAGAACATGAGAGAATATCTAGTGTAGCACATCACCACCAAAGAAACTATACAGGAGAGAGTATCTAGTGAATCAGCCCCTATCATCCCTAGCACCAACTATACAAATCTGGCTTACCTGATGATGAACATAATTACTATTGAAACAATAAAATATTAAAAAATATAACAATTGGTCTTGTTTCAGTGAGTACTAGCTAGCAACCTACTCCCTCCGTCCGAAAATACTTGTCATCAAAATAAATAAAAAGAGATGTATCTCAAACTAAAATACATCTAGATACATCCCCTTTTATCCATTTTAATGACAAGTATTTCCGGACGGAGGGAGTAGGCAGCGACGGTGGCCTGATGTTGTTGTTCGCCCAAGGGGTGGGATGTCTGCAGGCGTCAAAGCGGACCCATCCACATCATATACGTGAGCTTGGTGTAACAGTTGGGATGCCCCATGCGTGACATGGAGTGCACGAGCTCGGCAGTTGACATGTATTCCCTCCGTTCCTAAATATAAGTCTTTCTAGAAATTCCACCAAGTGACTATATACGGAGTAAAATGAGCGAATCTACGCTCTAAAATATGTCTACATACATCCGTATGTTGTATTCCATTTGAAATTTCTAAAAAGATATATATTTAGGAACAGAGGAAGTACGTGCTGCCATCTTGGCTGAAGGCGACGAAGGCCTCGACGGAGGAGGGGCAGGGCCAGAGGAGGAGATGCACACCACCCATTGGGTGGACGTGAGCTAGTTGAACTCCACGGTCCGTTACCCATCGTCGTGCTGATTTCATCCGGGCAGAGGCCAAGTGAGCGGAGAAACGTGGCTATTTCGAGCAAGTTGCCACCGCTGTTGAAGTCGAATCAGAGGAAGAGTCTGCAGAGTTGCAGCAGCTCCTCGACCCGGAGCAACGCATACAAGCAAAACACACACATATGCATCTCTGCTTCTCCAATTCAGCATGCTTCGCACAAAGCATCAGTAACGCATAAGGCACATCACATATGCAACTCAGATTCACTATTCAGTTATTCACCGCTGTGTAGAGTCTGCAGCAAGCTAGATGGGATAGGGAGTGCTGTTTGGAGGCAGCCCCATGTATCTATGGAGGTAATTTATATTTGGGGAGACAACGCTAAGTAGTTGACGCCGCCATTGGGGTGCACGCCGAAGCCATGGAGAGGAGCAGCACATGGGCAACGGCTTAGGAAACGACTCGATGGACAAGCTGGCAGCACTCGCCCACCCAGCCAGCCACCGACCTCGCTGCTGATTCTAGCGGTTGCTTGCAGGACAAGGTCGAGCCCACGCCACCCGCTGCCTCACCCTGTACCACTCCCTCCACTGTTCCGCCTGTTGTGCGGCCCGACCTCCTCATCGACGAGGTCTCCAACTCGTGCAGGAGTAGCCCAGTAGGGCTCTCGCTTGCCTCTCGTCGGTGTCACCCAAGACGCCGCTGAGATGAGCGGAGAGCGAGCTCCCGTCACGCAGTCGCTAGGATGCGCTGGAGGAGAGCGTGATCCTGTCTCCTAGCCGGCATGCACCGTTGCAGGGCAGCCTAGGACCGGTGGCATAAGAACGACCACCGTGCAGAAAATCAATGGGACCTCGAGGGGATTAGCCGATTATTTTCCCTTATAGCTTCTGGTACTCATGAAACTGGTTTCAGATATGTATACGACTTCCGTTCATCAGTAGGAGTTGGATTACACATGGACACTCATGGACGAACAGACTGAGAGGCTACGTACGTATACAAAGCAAAACCACCAGTCGTGCAATGTGAAAATCAGGCCCAACACAGCCCAGTATGAGACGGACGAAGAAACCAACAACACCAGCCCACGTACGAAGGCAACGTAATAATGGATTAAAACGGACTAAAATCAGGGTCGAAAATCAGGGACCAAACCAAAAATACCTATCCCTTTAATAGTAGGTATAGATTTTTGTCTTTTCGTCATGGTTTCGTCCGGTGAAATGCCTTTTACCATTTCCTTGCTCTAAAATACCTAGGTGTATGTGCTGAAAAATGTGAAAAAAGATCCACTAAATTGTACATGTACTCAATACTAGTATATGGAAAATTTTAAGCTCGGTTGGACCAAAGGTTTGGGAGATATTGATAGTTTTACTTGCCCGACGGTCGTGTTTAGGTATTTTGTCACGCGTGCGCTTACAAGCGAGGCCCAACCATTGAATATTACATCAACGTACCTCAATATTGAAATAGACCTACATAGACCGAGGACCTAGCTGCAATGGCTTACACTAATATGTGTTATTTCGGTTAGTGCAATTCCCTCTCTTAGAACTAACGTTTCCTCCGATTTTCTACCAGAAGCCCTTGTTGAGTCACCCCCTCGTCAGCGGCCGCTCGGAATCCTTTGGAGAAAGAGAGATATATTATCTTCTCTTTTTATTGGTGTGTTCCATATGTGTGACTTGGCTTCGGAGAGAGATAGTCTATTTTATTTCTTTTCTGTTTTTTGGAAGGGTCTGAAGTGTTAGGGGCATAACCCATCTGATAGTTATCAAGGAAATTTTGGACCAGGAAAATGGTCGACAACCAGACGAAATTGATATTGGACGCCAAAAGCTAATAGCACGTCGCTTTTCAGGAGGCAAAACAAAGTAGCCTTGAAAACCAAAGACAAATCTGACTAATTGTGTGACATAATTAATGGCAGTAATGCAATTGTCCCTTTTTAAACCTTCTCTGGTATTCTCTGTAAATACATTATATTTGTCAATAAAAAATAATATTTCTGAAGAAAAATCTTAAAATTTAGTGATCACAGTGAGCCAAAGGAAATGTTAGTATCTTTTTTCTTTTTGCGGGTGAAAGGAAAATGTTAGTATCTTGCGAGTAGATTCAACCAAAAATGTTACCCCACACATTGCAAAAGCCTTGTCCGTTGCCGATTCAACGGACATTGTTTTTTTTGACTGCCATGTACGCTGATGTTAGTTGGTTTTTTCCCTCAAAAAAATAAGTTATTCTAATAGAAACAAGCCTAAGTGGAAAGCTCTCTCCCTTTTACTTCGTTACTTTTAGAAAAAAAATAAAAAAAGGATGTATCCCGGACCTCTGCATCTGAGCGATGCATGCAGCCATAAATGGGTAGATGGAGAGATTTGAACCTAGATAGCTTTAAAAACATAACATACTCTTCATTGCACTAGAAGGCCCCCTCCAATATAAGTTATGTAAGATATGGCACACTCTTATACCCCTCACAAAGCACTGTTGTCTAGAGCAAGTGTTCAGTGCGTGATCAGTTTGCTTTCACTATGCTTGGTAGTCGATACTCAGTCGCACTGATCTGAAGCGTTTCACTTGGCAGTCGCCGCCGCCGCCGCAACAGCGGCACGATAAGCCTAGCGCTTCTTGGCGTACTCCATCACCGCGTCTGTGTCGGGTACCACCTCCTTCGCCGCGTCGGTCTTAGCGAACCGTTTCGCCCAAGCCGCTAAGAGTGGAGTCTTGCCGGCGTCCAGGAACACCACGTCAAACATCTTGCGTTGCGCCTTGAGCCAGAGCAAGTGGCATCCGACCGCGAGGTCGAGGTACCCGATGGAGTCCCCGGCAAAGAAGGCCTTTCCGTTCGAGTGCTTGGCAAATGCCTCCTCAAGTTGCTCGACCACCACAAGCGTCTCGTTAACCTTCTCCGCCCTCTCCACCTCCGTGGTAGCTCTATTAACACCGACATAAGCAGAGAATAGCTGGAAGGAAGATCATGCCAGAATTTGACAGTGTAGGCGGGGAAGACACAAACCTTGCCGTCGATGTAAGTACAATCTAGAAGATAAAGGAAGACTGAGCTGAGGTACGAGAAAACACAAACCTTGTCGTCGACGTAGGCGGCCCAGAAGCGGGCGGTGGCGCGCTCGTAGGGGTCGACAGGGAGGATCGACGGCCCCATGGCGGCCCAGACTTCGTCGATGTACTGCACGATGGCGGACGAATCGAGTATGGTCTTGCCATTGTGGATGAGTACGGGTACCTTCTTCTCCACCGGGTTGGACTTGAGGAGAAGCTCACTCTTGTTGAAGAGGTCCTGTTTGATATACTCGTAGCTCAAGCCCTTCATGTGGAGCGCCATGCGAACACGAACTACAAATGGGCTCACCGACAAGCCTAGCAACTTCAGGTCTCCTTCAGCTGCCATTGTTGTCTTCCGTCTCTCTGTTCTTCCATGGTTCAATGTGCTGAAATCAATGCGAGAACATCATTGTACTTGGATGTTTAGGGCTTGTTTGGTTTCAAATAAGTCGCCAACTTATAAGTCGAAAAGTAAAAAAAGTGACTTATTTTGTCAAACAGACCCAACTTATAAGTCACCTCAACTTATAAGTCATAAGTTGCTCCACCCCAACTTAAAATTTATAAGTCACCCCCTTTTGCGTGGGTTCCACCACATGCATGATGTGAATTGGTGCGGAAAGCTGTGATCAAGTGACTTATAAGTTAGGTGACAGCCAAACAGATATGACTTATAGGGGTTGTTTGGATACGGTGTTTCTTGAGAACCAGTTTTTCTTAAACATAAAATCTGTTATAACCGCCTAAAACCTTGTTTGGGTTATCCAATGGAATCGTGGATATGGATTATCAGGTTTGCTAAAAACGCAAAAAGTGTGTTTATAGAAAAACGACTAATATACGTTTTTCTATAAACTTGTTTTCTGTATACTGTAGCTTCCCGCCGTCGGGTGCCTCGGCTTGTTGAACTTTAGTGTTTGCATCGCCATTCGCATCGTCTTCGTCGTCTCCACTGTTGAGGTTGCCATCTAATTCTACGCCCCGGTGCGTCCATGCCGGTGGCTGGCGGCGACCGCCGCCGGCGCCCGATGACGACGTCGAGCTCCGCGGCATCGATGATGCGAGGCTGAAGGTTAATACCTGACGGCAATAGACTACGGTATAATGGCAAGAGACCACGCTGCCATGGCCGGTCGTGCGTGGACCGGCTCGTCTACTACTTAGCTCGCCATGCCCGTCTTGGTCGCTGCGGGCTGCGGCGCTGGTTATCTCGTCACGCCCGTTCTCAACGTATCCATGCCCAGCTTGGCTGCGTCTGGCTGCGCCTCTGCCACCGTTCCGCTCCACACCAAGCGGTGCAGCTGTGTTGCTATACTGCTATGTGTACATCTTGTCCACATCGAAGCCATTTGTTTGTGCTGGTGTATACATATGACAAGTCGCGTTTGGCGGAAAAGCATGTGCGTTGTGTCCACGTCATGTATAGCATACAGAAGTATGCGGGAAGGGAGGCGACGAGCGAAGCTTCATGGCCTCGGGTGGGAGGAGCGCAAGGTAACTGACTAATTGTGTTATTCTTCTTCTTTTTCTCTACCCAAACAAGAAATTGTATATACTTATCTTAACAGAAAAACTAACTAAAACTGGTTTTCCTAAAAATCCTCCTAAAACTCGTTTTGCTAAATCTAACATCTAATCCTAGATATCCAAACAACCACATAAGTCACTTCTTTTAAGTCACCTAACTTATAAGTTGGTGATTTATTTGGAACCAAACAGGCCCTTATATAGCAGGTATTTGCGTGTCTATGTGCATCACCTGTGACGTATCATGCATTTAAATTGTAGCAATTGGTCAACACTTCTCCACGGAATGGTGTGAGAGAAGTTGGTGATTGCATGTCACTGATTTTCACTTTTCTTCCACAAACGGGCTCACCACCCATTCTTACCAGCTTCACGTCTGCGATTAGCCATTGTTCTCACCCTCTATTTCTATGGAGTTATTCCTGAGTATTGCTTTTATGTTCTTGACTGGGTATCGCTGGAAGTACTTTTTTTTTAAACGAAGGCTCAAGGAAAGCCCGACTTTAAATTAACAAAGCCATCAACCGGCCAGGGATTACACAAGGCCATCGTTACAACCACTAAACATCGGCGAAAAGCCGCTAACAAGAAACGAAAAGAGCAGCAGATACATAGTGTTGCCGAAGCAGCTTACAAGCACCAAAGACTAAGCCCTATAGGGATAAGCAAATAAAGCGCTAGCTAGAAGTCGATGGCGTCCACCAAGTGACGTAGATCAAGCTGAGCAAACCGGAGGGGTTCTTCATACTGAGACACAGTCCAGCTATGGTCACGTCTGATGAAGTCATGTACCTGGGGTAGGGTCATGGACCTGTCCAAGGTACCCTCCCCGAGGACATCTTTAGAAGAAGCCGTCTTCCAGTCGACCAAGAGGGAATCCACTCGACGGACTGGAAGACATTCGACAAACTCAAAGACACTCGACCATGAAGACTCACTCGACCACCAGGAGTTCAAGATCTGCTCTGTATCCAAACGGTCTGCAATTAAGTAGTCTTTATGGTCATGATGACACTTTATGTAAGGCGTTATCAGTAACGTCTGGCCTTTATGTACATTGAACTCTCTGCTACATGGGCTGGCTGGGGTCCTGGCGCACTCTATATAAGCCACCCCCTCCACAGGCAGAAGGGTTCGCACCCCTGTAACTCTCACACATATAATCCAGTCGACCGCCTCTGGGCTCCGAGACGTAGGGCTGTTAATTCTTCCGAGAAGGGCCTGAACTCGTAAAACTCTTGTGTGCACAACTACTCCATAGCTAGGATCTTGCCTCTCCTTAGTACCCCCCTACACTACTGTCAGAATTAAAACCACGACAGTTGGCGCCCATCGTGGGGCAGGTGTCTTAGCGACTTATTGGAGAAGTTGCAATCTTTTCGATTCCCATCATCATGGTTTCAGGTGGAGTTTTGGTTGAGGGCCGCGAGATCCGTCTCGATGCGCTCGCATTCGTCATCGACGACTCTGCCTGGCTGCAGGAGGCTCCGCTCGACGTGGATGCGCTCCCGGTCCGTGGAGCTACGCACTTTCGAGCATGCGTCCGCGACGTCCTTCTGCGGCAACCGTCGACTTAGTATCGGCCGGTTTTCGTGTCATCCTCCCTCCCAGCTTCCCGCCGGCGTAAGCGCTCCGGTCGGTCGAGGCTCCAGCGGTGGGTGAGGCATGCAGTGGCTCGCCAGTCGACCACCGCCCAAGTCGCGACAATCGAGCCCGACGAATCTCTCTATGGCCTGTTCGACCTGTCGACTGGCTCCGCAGAGACTGCATCCGAGTGCGACAGCAGTGATCCAGCGACGGAGGTCCTGATGGTCAATGGACTGCACGTTCCCCCCGGCTTTCCTGGCGCCGAGGGAGGCAATGGCGGAGGCGATTCGTCGCACGACCATGAGGAATACCTCCCCGAGCCCCTCAATTCGCAGCAAAGGGAAGAGCTTCGCCGCCGGAACATGGATGCGCTTCACACTCCGATCGTTGGAGAAACCCCTGAGGCTCGCGCCTTAGAGGACGCGCGCTTGGCCAACATGGCTGAGCGCACTCGACTGGAGAACCTTCAGCGGGCACTCGACGAGCGCACACGGCAACGGATTCCAGACGCCAGTTGATGCCAACTCTTTAAACCTCCGACTCAGGTATATCGAACTCCGGTTCAGAATTTAGCAGCTGCAGCCCGTATAGCAGAGTCGATTCAGCCTTCCCAGTCAGAGGCTAGCAGAGGCTTGATGCAGATCATAGATTTGCTCCGGGCAGCAGGAGATCAGAATTCAGCTGTATCGCAGTCGCGGAACAGGATTCACAGCAGATCCGTGGCAGCGAATACGGTCGAGTCGGCTCATAGCCCCAGATCGCCCCTGAGGCGTGAAGGGCGTGGCGACCGACACGATCAGTACAGGAACTATGAGCAGTATGATCACCGATTCGATCGCAACGATCGACGTCGAGTGCCCACTCCTCCCCAAGGGGTGGATCATATGTGCCTCGACAGCAGGATGATAGACGCCAGCATAGTGGCGGGCGAAGGATTCCAGTCGACCCCAGGGAACCAGGCTTTGATGCAAGATCCATCATTGTTCAAGGTCTGGTCGACCAGAACAGAGCCCACAAAGAGGGTAATGACAGAGATGTACCCACCAGCAGCCGAGTGCATGTCTCCGGACCAGAGTGTTTCAGTAGAGCCATCAGAGCCGCGGTGATTCCTCCCAACTTCAGGTTGGCGACTGGAGTCAGCAAGTTTAACGGTGAGTCCAAGCCTGATACTTGGCTTGAGGACTACCGAGTGGCTGTTCAGATCGGCGGCGGAAACGACGAGGTGGCCATGAAGCATCTGCCTCTTATGTTGGAAGGGTCAGCCAGAGCATGGCTGAATCAGTTGACACCCAGCATCATTTACACGTGGGAGGACCTCTCCCGAGTGTTTGTCAGAACGTTCAAAGGAACGTGCAAGCGACCAGCAGGACTGACAGAGCTGCAATCTTGTGTGGAGAAGTCGAATGAGACTCTAAGAGATTACATCCAGAGATGGATCACACTGCATCACACGGTAGAGAGTATCTGATCACCAGGCAGTTTGCGCCTCCAAGGAAGGCGTAAAATACAGAGAGCTAAGCCTAAAATTCGGTCGAACCAGAGACATGTCTCTGAGTCGAATGATGGAAATAGCCACCAAATATGCCAACGGTGAGGAAGAGGATCGGCTCCGGAGCGGCAAGCACAAGTCAGTCGCCCAGGACACCGGAGGCGGAAATTCCAGTCGGAAGCAAAAGCGGAAAGCCGAGGCAGCCGCTCCTGGAGAAGCCTTGGCCCTGAATCAAGGAAAGTTCAAAGGGAAGCCCAAAGGGCCTTGGAATCCCAAGAAAGTAAAGGATAAGGAAGGGAATGACGTGATGGATTTGCCATGTCACATCCACACCAAGAAAGATGAAGAGGGTAACTTCATTTACCCGAAGCATGCCACTCGACAGTGTCGACTCCTGATACAGCAATTCCAAGGGAAGCAGTCCAAGGTCAATGAAAAAGAGTCGGACAAGGTTGAGGGCAAAGAGGACAGTGACGAAGAATATCCACAAGTCAATTCCACCCTGATGATTTTTGCTGACGTTGAGAGCAAAAACCGACTGAAAGTGATAAACCGAGAGGTGAATATGGCTGCTCCGGCAACCCCAAATTATCTGAAGTGGTCTCAAACCGCCATTACATTCGACCAGTCAGACGACCCAACGCACATAGACACCCCTGGGAGGCAGGCTCTGGTGGTCGACCCGGTTGTCGAAGGGACTCGACTGACCAAGGTACTGATGGATGGTGGCAGTAGTCTGAATATATTGTACGCAGAGACACTGGAGGGGATGGGCATTCCGATGTCCAGGCTCAGCACGAGTAATATGAGTTTCTATGGAGTCATTCCTGGCAAGAAAGCCGCTTCACTTGGCCAGATTGCTCTTGATGTGGTTTTTGGCGATTCCAAGAACTTCCGCAAAGAGAAGCTGACATTTGAGGTTGTAGATTTCCAGAGTGCCTACCATGCTATTTTGGGCAGGCCTGCTTATGCACGTTTTATGGCTCGAACATGTTACGTGTACCTCAAATTGAAGATGCCAGGCCCTAAAGGCGTGATCACTGTCACTGGTAATTGCAAGAAGGCAGAAGAGTGCTTCCAGAAAGGCTCGAAGATCGCCGATGCTCAGATGGTGGCAGAAGAGTGGCAGGAACATCAGAGGAATGCAGACCCGAGTGATTTGTTGCGAGCGAAGAAGCCTGCCACGGAATCAACATTCCAGTCGTCCGGTGAGACAAAACCAGTTCATATCCACCCGACCGACCCCAACGCTGCTCCGACTCATATCTCCACAACACTCGACCCCAAATAGGAAGAAGCGCTCATCCAGTTCCTCCGAGAGAACTGGGACATCTTTGCATGGAAACCTTCTGACATGCCAGGTGTACCCAGGGGACTGGCTGAGCATCGTCTGCGAGTCGATTCAAAGGCAAAACCTGTGAAGGAACATCTGCGACGGTCAGCCGTCCAGAAAAGGAAGGCCATTGGCGAAGAGGTGGCTCGGCTCCTAGCAGCAGAGTTTATCCGAGAAATCTACCACTCCGAGTGGCTCGCCAATGTTGTCATGGTCCCCAAGAAGGACAAGTCACTTCGCATGTGCATTGACTTTAAACATATCAATCGGGCCTGCCCGAAAGATCATTTTCCTCTTCCCCGCATCGACCAAATAGTCGACTCGACTGCGGGATGCGAGCGACTGTCTTTCCTAGACGCTTATTCCGGGTACCATCAGATCCGTCTGTTTGGACCCGATGAGATTAAAACAACTTTCATCACCCCATTCAGGTGCTTCTGTTATGTCACCATGCCATTCGGCCTCAAGAATGCCGGAGCCACGTTCATGAGGATGATTCAGAAGTGTTTGCTCACTCAGATCAGTCGGAATGTGGAAGCATACATGGATGACATTGTGGTCAAGTCAGAAAAGGTTTCGACCCGCTGACTGACCTCGCTGAAATGTTTGCCAACCTCAGGAGGTATGATATCAAGCTTAACCCATCCAAGTGCACATTCGGAGTTCCTGGTGGAAAGTTACTCGGTTTTCTCGTTTCTGAACGAGGAATCGATGCAAACCCAGAGAAAGTGGGCACTATACTCCGAATGAAATGACCTGTGCATGTGCACGATGTTCAGAAGCTTACTGGTTGCTTGGCCGCTTTAGGTCGATTCATCTCTCGTCTCGGTGAGAAGGCATTGCCTCTTTACCGACTGATGAAGAAGTCAGACAAGTTCGAGTGGACTCCTGAAGCTGATGCAGCATTTGCAGAGTTAAAAACTCTGCTTTCCACCCAGCCGGTGCTTGCTGCCCCGATAAGCAAAGAGCCTTTGCTGCTTTACATTACAGCCACAGGACAAGTCGTCAGTACTAGACTTACGGTCGAGCGGGAATAAGAAGGGAAAGCCTTCAAAGTTCAGCGCCCAGTGTATTACATTTCTGAAGTCCTAACCCCATCAAAGCAAAGATACCCTCATTATCAGAAGCTTGTATATGGGATTTATATGACCACGAAGAAAGTTGCTCACTACTTCTCTGACCATATCATCACAGTCGTCAGTGACGCCCCCTTATCAGAGATTCTACACAACAGAGATGCAACTGGTCGAGTGGCAAAATGGGCGATTGAACTCCTTCCCCTGGATATCAGATTTGAGGCAAAGAAAGCTATCAAGTCCCAAGCAATAGTAGATTTCCTCGCCGAGTGGACGGAACAGTAGCTACCGACCCAAGTTCGCTCGGAACACTGGACTATGTTCTTTGATGGCTCTAAAATGCTGAATGGTTCCGGTGCCGGGGTAGTGTTGGTGTCCCCCCGAGGAGATAAGCTCAGATATGTACTCCAGATTCACTTTGACTCCTCCAACAATGAGGCAGAATACGAAGCGCTCTTGTATGGGTTGCGTATGGCCATTTCACTCGGCGTCCGTCACCTCATGGTCTACGGTGACTCAGATTTAGTGGTTAACCAAGTGATGAAGGAGTGGGACGTCAGAAGCCCAGCCATGACTGGTTACTGCAATGCAGCCAAAAAGCTGGAGAAGAAATTTGAGGGATTAGAGCTCCATCACGTTCCCCGACTGAAAAATCAAGCAGCTGATGACTTGGCGAAGATAGGTTCCAAAAGAGAAGCCATCCCGAGTGGCGTGTTTTGGGAGCATATTCACACACCGTCAGTTCAAGAAGATCCTTTTACTGAGGAAGCCCCGCAGCCAAAAAGCGCCACAGATCCGACTGAAGTCGAGGTCCCAGCTGTGGTCGACTTAATCATGGAAGTTCTGGTCATCACTCCCGACTGGACAGTGCCCTATATCGCCAATATTCTGAGGAAAGAGCTCCCAGAGAATGAAGAAGAGGCTCGAGAGATCGTTCGCCGATCCAAAGCCTTTACTGTCATGAGGGGACAGTTGTACAGAGAAAGCACGACTGGAGTCAGCCAGAAATGCATAACACCGGAAGAAGGTCGAATGATTCTCAACGACATCCACTCGGGGACCTGTGGCCATCAGGCGTCCTCTCGGACCATCGTGGCTAAAGCATACCGAGCGGGTTTTTACTGGCCCATAGCAAATGAAATGGCGAAAGAGATAGTCGACAAGTGTGAAGGATGTTAGTTCTACTCCAACATGTCACACAAACCCTCCTCAGCCTTGAAGACCATCCCGATCGTCTGGCCTTTCGCTGTTTGGGGTTTAGATATGGTTGGAATGCTGAGAACTGGCAGGAGCGGCTTCACCCATGTACTGGTGGCAGTCAACAAGTTCACCAAGTGGATCGAGGCCAAGCCCATTAAAAATCTTGATGCACGCACTGCCATCAGCTTCATCCGAGAATTAATATTCAGATATGCAGTTCCGCATAGTATCATCACTGATAATGGGTCAAACTTCGACTCCGATCAATTCAAAGCTTTCTGCGCTTCCCAAGGCACACGAGTCGACTACGCTTCAGTCGCCCACCCTCAGTCGAATGGACAAGCAGAAAGAGCAAATGGCATGATTCTCAAAGGACTGAAACCTCGGTTGATGCGCGACCTCAAGCACGCAGCAGGCGCGTGGGTCGACGAACTTCCATCAGTTCTTTGGGGATTAAGGACTACTCCAAATCGGTCGACCGGGAGGACTCCGTTCTTTCTGGTCTACGGAGCTGAAGCGGTTCTGCCGAGTGACCTACTTCACAATGCACTGTGAGTCGAGCTCTACTCTGAAGCCGAAGCAGAACTAGCCCGGCAGGATGCAGTCGACCTCCTAGAATAGAAAAGAGAGATGGCCATGATCTGATCGACCATCTATCAGCAAGACTTGCGTCGATTCTACGCCAGAAACGTGAAGAGCCGAGCCTTCCAAGAAGGAGACTTGGTCCTCCGAGTTGACCAACAGAAGCCGCACAAACTCGCCCCTACTTGGGAAAGCCCCTTCATTGTTACCAAAGTTCTCCACAACGGAGCATACCGCCTTTACAACGTCGATCACCAGATTGACGAGCCACAAGCCTGGAATGCGGATCTGCTCCGCCCTTCTATACTTAAGAATCCACTCAGATGAGTTGTAATAAAAGTACTTCTATAATTTATTTATCAAAAGCAAGAGTGTTATAATTTTCCCAGTGATTGTTGTTACTTTTGTCCGCATAAAGCAATCCTCCAGCGGGTGGCTTAGCTGCGAATCCATTTCGCCTAAGTTTGTAAAAAATCCTACCGAGTGGTAAGCCAGCCTTCCGCTCGGAGGCTTAGCTGCGAATCCGTTTCTCCTCAGTTTGTAAAAAATCCTACCAAGTGGTAAGCCAGCCTTCCGCTCGGAGGCTTAGCTGCGAATCCGTTTCGCCTAAGTTTAAATAAAATCCTACCGAGTGGCAAGCCAGCCTTCCACTCGGAGGCTTAGCTGCAGCCCAGTGCTCGCCTAAGTATTTAAAATCCTACCGAGTGGCAAGCCAGCCTTCCACTCGGGGGCTTAGCTGCAGTCCAGTACTCGCCTAAGTGTTTAAAAATTCTATCGAGTGGAGAGCAGACCTCCCACTCGGGGGCTTAGCTGCAGCCCAGTGCTCGCCTAAGTATTTAAAATCCTACCGAGTGGAGAGCAGACCTCCCACTCAGGGACTTAGCTGCAGCCCAATGCTCGCCTAAGTATTTAAAATCCTACCGAGTGGAGAGCAGACCTCCCACTCGGGGGCTTAGCTGCAGCCCAGTGCTCGCCTAAGTATTTAAAATTCTACCGAGTGGAGAGCAGACCTCCCGCTCGGGGGCTTAGCTGCAGCTCAGTGCTCGCGTAAGTGTTTTTAAATCCTACCGAGTGGAGAGCAGACCTCCCACTCGGGGGCTTAGCTGCAACCCAGCGCTCGCCTAAGTATCAAAAATCCTACCGAGTGGAGAGCAGACCTCCCACTCGGGAATTTAACTGCAGAAGCGCAGGTCGACTGATACCTTCTCCTCCTGAGCTTCTCCACAAATACAAGATGCAGGTCGACTGCGACCTGAACTCCAACCTACAATAGTACATCACCAGTTGTAAAATATATGTCGAGTGAAAGACATGCAAACATATTCAATGGTAAGACCAAGTTCGGATAACGTCCTAACAGATCCGGAAGTGCTCAGGCACCAAGCCTATTAAAGTTTATCGGTTACACGACCACTCGGCATTCCGAGGCAAATTTAAGACATCAAGTGTAAAAGTTTTTTACCCCTCCTGCGGAGGGCTGGAAGGCGCCACAAACTCGTCCAGGTCGATCCCGTCTGTGATCCGAGTGGCAGCAGCGATGAAGGTCTCCATGAAAGAACGGAAGTCATGCTTCCTGGTATTGGCCACCTTGAGAGACACCAGCTTGTCTTCTCTCGCTTCCTTGCAGTGGACGCGGACTAAGGACAAAGCAACGTCGGCACCACACCTGGCAGAAGACTTCTTCCATTCTTGCACTCGACTTGGAACTTCGTTCAGTCGAGTCATCAGAGACTCAAGGTCGTTCTGAAGTGTTTCTTCTGGCCAGAGTGATGTGTCGATGCGCGACGTTGCGGCCTTTAGTCTTGCAAGGTAGTCGACCACTGCAGCAACACGAGACTCGAGGCGGAGCACGTTCATAGCGGCTTCATCTTTCACTGGAGAGTTGATGGGATCCAAGCCAGTTTCCACTTGACTAGTCTCCTCTTCAAAGTTTTGGCAGAATTTTGTGGACACAATTCAAGGATAAGCTAGTGTTCCTACAGCAAGTCAGTAATTACCAGTCGGATATAAGGGGTTACCTTCAAGCATGAGGAATAGTGTGATGCCCGGGTAATTAAGCTACAGTAATCCCCGCTAATGATGCCACGTCACCTCGGTTACTGTGGATAAACTCGCGTTAGTTCGGAACCTAGTTTGAGTTTCAAATTCAAAATCGAGCAAACAATAAAAGTTTTCAAAAATTAAATCTAAAATGTTCGGGGGTTGTCAAATATTACAAAGTTAATTATGGTGGGGTGCACACATTTTTATAAAGTGTCTGAATATTTTAAAATGAACTAAAACAGAAAAGGAAAAATAAGAAAAGGAAAATAAACCTAATAACTACAGGGGGAAAACCCTCTGGCCAACTGGGCCAACCGGCCCAGCCGACCGGCCCATTGGCCCAATCGGGCCCCCTCACTCCCATAACCCCCCGGGCGGCGAAACCCTAGCCGACGCCTCCCCCCACTCTCCCTCGATCCCCTTCTCCTCCCTCACCGATCCGGATCGGGATCGGCCCCGATCCCGTTGACCCCGACGCCGGGACCACATCGCCGGACGGCCGCCGCCTCGACCTCCTCCCC
>NC_041381.1:368847271-368854754 GCF_002162155.2 Triticum dicoccoides | reverse complement strand
AAGCGCCTCGCCGCCGATGAGCTCAACTCCGGCCACCCCCGCGCCAACCACGGCCACCATCGGACGCGGCGCACCGCGCCCGTCCCGTAGAGCCCCCAGACACCCTCAGTCGTGCCCTGTGGCGCGTTTCCGGTGAGGTCACGTGCCGCGCCGCCGTCCTGGAGGTCGCCGCCGGCGCGTCAACGCCGCCCGCCGACGTGGCCGGCCTGGGGCCACCGCGTGGGTCACTGACCCGTGGGCCCCCAAGGGCCCGGCCGGCCTGTTGAACCGGTCAACGCTGACGTGGCCGCCCCCTGTGTCTATGACATGTGGGTCCCGAATGAATAAGCAAATAAAAATAAATATAATTAATAAAAATAAAAATGGTTTAACAAATTAACTATTATTTAATTAATTAAGTAATTAATTAAGTTAATTAATCCGGTTTAATTAATTTAATTAACTAGTTGATTTTAATTAAACTGTAATTAGGATTAAACTAAACCCTAATTAAACCTAACAGTGTATGACAGGTGGGTCCCACGGGACCCACATGTCAGGCTGACCAGGTCAAACGGTCAACGCTGACTACTGACGTCAGCACGACGTCATGCTGACGTCATAAATCCATTTTCGAATTAATTAAATAATTAATTAAATTTCAGAAATTAATAAAATCTTTAGAAAATCATATCTTTTAATCCGTAACTCGGATTAAAATATTTTCAACATGAAAGTTGCTCAGAACGACGGGACGAATCCGGATACGCAGTCCGTTTGTCCGCCGCACACCCCTAACCTATCGAACCCGCAACTTTCCCCCTCCGGCTCCTCTGCCCGAAAACATGAAACACCGGGGATATTTTCCCGGATGTTTCCCCCCTTAACCGGCATCACCTCATTCCACGTTAGGGCCCGCCTAGCATCGTTACTTGTCTTGTCGTGCATCGATATGCATATGTTTACATGGTATTCATTGTTTCTTCCCCCCTTTTTCTCTCCGGTAGACTACGAGACCGACGCTGCTGCTGCCCAGTTTGACTACGGAGTTGACGACCCCTCCTTCTTGCCAGAGCAACCAGGCAAGCCCCCCCCTTGATCACCACATATCTCCTATTCTCTTCTATACTGCTTGCATTAGAGTAGTGTAGCATGTTACTGCTTTCCGTTGATCCTATTCTGATGCATAGCCTGACATTGTTGCTACATCTGTTGATACCTTACCTGCAATCCTAAATGCTTAGTATAGGATGCTAGTTTATCATCATTGGCCCTACATTCTTGTCAGTCTGCCTTGCTATACTATTGGGCCGTGATCACTCGGGAGGTGATCACGGGTATATACTATACATACATACATACTCTATAGATGGTGACTAAAGTCGGGTCAGCTCGAAGAGTACCCGCGAGTGATTCACGGATTGGGGGCTGAAAGGACCTTTGTCCCGACGGCCCTCTGTGTGGATCTGTGTGGCGGAGCGACAGGGCAGGTTAAGACCGCCTAGGAGAGAGGTGGGCCTGGCCCTGTTCGGCGTTCGCGGATACTTAACACGCTTAACGAGGTCTTGGTATTTGATCTGAGTTGGCTACGAGCTTATACGCACTAACCATCTACGCGGGAGTAGTTATGGGTATCCCGGCGTCGTGGTATCAGCCGAAGCACTTTGTGACGCCAGCGACTGAGCGGCGCGCGCCGGATTGGACTGGAACGCCACTAGGCTAGGTCTGCTTCCGGCCGCGTTCGCAATGTGCAGGTGTGCATTGGGCGATGGGCCCAGACCCCTGTGCGCTTAGGTTTAGACCGACGTGCTGGCCTCTCTGTTGAGCCTAGGTAGGGCTGCGACGTGTTGATCTTCCGCGGCCGGGCATGACCCAGGAAAGTGTGTCCGGCCAAATGGGATCAAGCGTGCTGGGTAAGTTGGTGCACCCCTGCAGGGAAGTTAATCTATTCGAATAGTCGTGATCTTCGGTAACAGGACGACTTGGAGTTGTACCTTGAGCTTATGACAACTAGAACCGGATACTTAATAAAACACACCCTTCCAAGTTCCACGGACAACCCGGAGATCGCTTTTCCACAGGGCGACGAGGGGAGGATCGCCGGGTAGGATTATGCTATGCGATGCTACTGGAGATGCTACTTGGAGATGTTACTTGGAGATGCTACTTGGAGATGCTACTTGGAGGACTTCAATCTACTCTCTTCTACATGCTGCAAGACGGAGGCTGCCAGAAGCGTAGTCTTCGACAGGATTAGCTATCCCTCTCTTATTCTGGCATTCTGCAGTTCAGTCCACCGATATGGCCCTTTACACATATACCCATGCATATGTAGTGTAGCTCCTTGCTTGCGAGTACTTTGGATGAGTACTCACGGTTGCTTTTCTCCCTCTTTTCCCCTTTCCCTTCTACCTGGATGTTGCAACCAGATGCTGGAGCCCTGGAGCCAGACGCCACCGTCGACGACGACCCCTACTACACCGGAGGTGCCTACTACTACGTGCTGTCCGCTGACGACGACCTGGAGTAGTTTAGGAGGATCCCAGGCAGGAGGCCTGCGCCTCTTTCGATCTGTATCCCAGTTTGTGCTAGCCTTCTTAAGGCAAACTTGTTTAACTTTTGTCTGTACTCAGATATTGTTGCTTCCGCTGACTCGTCTATGATCGAGCACTTGTATTCGAGCCCTCGAGGCCCCTGACTTGTATTATGATGCTTGTATGACTTATTTATGTTTTAGAGTTGTGTTGTGATATCTTTCCGTGAGTCCCTGATCTTGATCGTACACATTTGCGTGCATGATTAGTGTACGATTAAATCGGGGGCGTCACAAGTTGGTATCAGAGCCGACTGGCTGTAGGAATCCCCCTTCCACACTCCTTGGCCGAAGTTGAGTCTAGACTTTACAAAACTTTTACTAACATGGTTGTGTGTCTTACGGGCACACGTCGCCATTGGGTGGTATTAGGATCTTTTATTCCTTGACCTATACTCTGGGACTCTGACATCTCTTCTATTCGGGTTAAATGAATTTTACTAAATCTAACATTAGGATCTCGTTAACATTTTCACCCGGAGAGCCCCTTATTACTGATGATCGTCTGCTGCACCAGAAGGCCCTGAAGATACTCTCCGCTGTTAACCCGAGAACTTGTGTTCATCGCATTTGCAATTCACCTTCCACCGCAAACCCTTATGGATAACTACTTGCATTTGTTATTCTTACATCCATCCCCAGTGGTCTTGTTATTACAAGATACCCTGAAAAACTCGTCGTGGTTTCGATAATCCCTTGAGCTTACTGCCTTGCTGTTCTTGTCACTTGAATACCCCTACGGTTAATTCTCGCATTTATCGAGTATCCGCCCATCCCCCAGTTGTTCATGTGTTACACAAAAGTCTTCGAAATACCACCCGATATTCCGAAAATCCTCAGCAACCTATTGCTCTGGAATTTCTTGTTTGCTTTCATTATGATTAATCCCATAAGTATAGAAATCTTATTGACATTCCTTGTCATTACCATTTTGAGTCTGTTGACTCAATATGTTTGCGAATACACACAATCATCATTGATCCTTATAAATTACTTTTCCGGCTGAGCTGCCATTCTTTTTACTGGAATTGGTTCTCGACCAATCCAATTGTCTTTGATTGTACCCTACGGCTATTCAACTTATCCACCCCTAATCAGAGCATTGCTTCTGATCCCTTGATTTGGAAATCATAATTCCTTTGCATTTGACAATTGAGTTAGTCAGTTGTTTCTATAATCTGCTTCCTCTAGTTGAGTACCGATGCTCACGTCAGATCCCTTGTGGACCACCAGATCCTTTGTTGGATTTTATCTGACAACGCCCTTCATATTCAATAAACTTGTGAGCCTTTTCTCGGATACATAATGCCTTTGGTAAATTGTATCGTCTGCTTTCTCAACCACGCTCTGCCTTCGAGCTTGAGTTAATTACTTCTAAAAGATTCTGGTATAGGATTCCAAGATGCCCCGATGGGTTGAACCTATGCTTTCCTTAATATGTGTGAACTCGAAAGTTTTCACGAGTCGTACTCTTCTGGTATTTTGCCAGATAAAATTTCAACGCTATAACTTCATCGAAAGCGAGAAGTGAATGAAAGGGTATGCATTGGAGAAGTGGGAGTCGACCTTGAACTTGTGTTCATGCCCATGGACGCGATATATATCCTATCATGAAAGCTTCTTGTAACAATAACTATTTCCTTGATAACTAACCTATGGTATCTGTGAATTGATCCCTTGCAACCGTGGTTCCGACCATGATTGTTCTTCTTTGATCTCATTTCTCGGACAAGTTAAAACAATTGTCTTCTATGGATCAATACACCAGTCCAACCTTTACTTTGATCTTGTGTCGAGTATTACCCCCCTGGTAGCTCGAGATTATCATGGAACTGCATAACTTTTTATGAGTTCTTCATCAAGTGCTACCTTCCCACTGATTCCAATTTTCCGCGGGCTCTGTGTTACTGAACACTCAAAGACACCGATAACTGAACCGAGACCGCTCTACGGTTCAACAACTCTTCAGTAAGCTTCTATAAGTACGAGTTTGTACCCGATCACGCCATTCCTAGCCTGTTTGGCTATATCATTGTCGTGACGATTCTAATGGTGCTACCTGGTCCTTATTCTCGGAGCACCAATTTTCGACGATGAACTAACCTTACGTCGATTTTCCTTGTCATACCCTTTCACCTACAACAACAAGCTTGAGTTTGAGTTTGTGTCGTAACTATGGTTCCAATAACCTCTTGCTTCATCATTCCTTTGACTTGATGTCGTCGCTGATTGACTACATCTGCATGAAATCTCTCGACAATTGTGTCGTGATCATCATCAACCTTATGAGCTCTTCCAGGAATTCAATTGAATTCATGATGGGTAATACCATCCTTGCCCCTCGATGATTCCTGTTCTCATCGACCACTTTATTGCCTTTCGTTCAACACAACTTGTTCGTGTTTTGTGTAAACCTTGAGATCACTGCTACCCAGCAGTTGATCTTCCTTACCTCGGAAGTATTACCATCTCTTTTTGTCAAGAATGTGGTGAGAATTTCACCACCTCTTAATAATTCTTGATATCATAATACTTCTTGCCATCTTCGTTCATTCCTTGGTCCCCGTATTGTTTTCAACCGGAATACCGACAATGGAGCTATGACGTGTGAATTCAAAACTTCTAGCAACCCTATTGCTTTGAAGTGAATGGGCGATAGTTCATTCTAAGTCCTTCGCTAATTGAATCACCATTCTGACATTGGTCGTGCAACCCAACCCATATTTCGGGCGCACCTTTCAACCAATGTTTAAATTGTGTATGTTTTCCTCGAGCATACTTCCTTATATCATTTGATCTGACAAATGTTATCTCCTTGTTCACTTAATGGTAGAAATCCATCTTTTGGGAATCTTGGTGAATTGCCGTTGAGTTCACCAGACACCTCCTTGTCCTCTCCTTGGGTTAATGATGAACTCTTGTTAACGGAAGTCACTTCATAGTTCATTTCCCGAGAATCTTACAGTGTCATCCCGTCAATTGGTGTTGCACCTTTCTTCTCAGGTATCCTAAGTCTGAGGTATCCTGACACCAATCGGATCTGAATCTCGGTCAGATATGATGGATGGGACAACTTTCCAGGAGTTATGTTGTTTGTCCTTTGATGACCCAGTAACATGATGTCATGCCTAGCACCCCCCCTGGCTGGAGGACCTATCATTATAGATTCCTTTTCAGCAAGGTTATCCATTCATCCATGAGAAAATTGTAAGACTTATTCTACAAGTTATTCCTGATGGATCCTTCGTGTTTCCAAAGTCTGGTCTTCACCTGAAGACCATGTCAATGCTATCTCGAAGCATGTCAATGGTACTCCGATTTTCAACAGGAACATTTGAAGCACGATGCTAAATTTTATTTATCACTTATCCTAAAATCGTTGTATGGGTAATATCATGAGATTCCTTCCCCCTTACCTAAATGGTTTTCTACTTTATATCCTGTCATGGATATCTTGCTCTGCTTGTCCTTGGGAAGGATTTACCCCTGAAAGATGTGTTTAAACACATTTTCCTTTCCATTGTTCTGTTTAAACATAATAATCACTTTTCCTTTCCATTGGTTTGTTTAAACCTTCTTGTGATCTATATAATATAAGCAGTAATATCCCTGCTTATGTAAACACCTCGGTGTACCATCTTGCCTGGTGTAACCCTGTTACTATTGTTGATGACATTTCGGTAGTCATCGATGGACGAGAACTTTGCCTATTGGTCCGCCTCATTCAACGAGCAGGAATTGGTTCTCTTCGTCCCTCGCCCTTGGTACCGATGTTGTTGCCGACATAACTGACGGGCTATCCTCTGACATGCCTTACTTACATGATCGTGCAAGACGTCATCACCCTTCTTGCTTTTAAACCACATGGTGGGCCCATAACCCACCGTTCCACAGGATCAAAACCTGACTCTCCTGTACACCCCCGGTTTCCAAAGTTATTCCCCACGCTTGACTTCGTATGTAATTCACGGGTCACCTTCCTAATGCTCTATTCTGGTATCAGACGCAATACTTACTCTCGTTGCTCTGATCCCCTTTCTCACTCCGGTTCAGACTTCGAGCAACTATCTATACGCTTGGAACCTCTTATTGAGCCTTCGTACCTTACTCTCGACATATTTTATTGGTTCAATTCGAGAGGTACTCTTATGCTCATTCATGGGTTAACCCCAGATTGTTTCCCTCATAAGCATTCTGTCGTAGCCGAGCTGCCCCTTACCTATTCGTAAGTACGTTGAAGATCCTGAAGAAAGGATGACGACTTCATCATTTTGACCTGAAGCAGAAGTATGAAGGCATCAATATATTGGGTTGACCTCTTCGAGAAGAGCAAGCCAGGATGAGAAGACCCGATATATTCGTTACCAGACCTTCCCCCCCTTACTCCCCTCTTAAATCTCGGGACGAGATTTCTTGTAGTGGAGGAGAATTGTGACGCCCGGGTAATTAAGCTACAGTAGTCCCCGCTAATGATGCCACGTCACCTCGGTTACTGTGGATAAACTCGCGTTAGTTCGGAACCTAGTTCGAATTTCAAATTCAAAATCGAGCAAACAATAAAAGTTTTCAAAAATTAAATCTAAAATGTTCGGGGGTTGTCAAATATTACAAAGTTAATTATGGTGGGGTGCACACATTTTTATAAAGTGTCTGAATATTTTAAAATGAATTAAAACAGAAAAGGAAAAATAAGAAAAGGAAAATAAACCTAATAACTACAGGGGGAAAACCCTCTGGCCAACTGGGCCAACCGGCCCAGCCGACCGGCCCATTGGCCCAATCGGCCCCCCTCACTCCCATAACCCCCCGGGCGGCGAAACCCTAGCCGACGCCTCCCCCCACTCCCCCTCGACCCCCTTCTTCTCCCTCACCGATCCGGATCGGGATCGGCCCCGATCCCGTTGACCCCGA
>NC_041381.1:368836257-368846579 GCF_002162155.2 Triticum dicoccoides | reverse complement strand
GCCTCCCTCTCGCCCCGTCCCTGGCCACGCCCCCTGCGCCCCTTAGCCCCGTTCCCGTACCCCGCCCGAAGCGCCTCGCCGCCGATGAGCTCGATGCGCTCAACTCCGGCCACCCCCGCGCCAACCACGGCCACCATCGGACGCGGCGCACCGCGCCCGTCCCGTAGAGCCCCCAGACACCCTCAGCCGTGCCCTGTGGCGCGTTTCCGGTGAGGTCACGTGCCGCGCCGCCGTCCTGGAGGTCGCCGCCGGCGCGTCAACGCCGCCCGCCGACGTGGCCGGCCTGGGGCCACCGCGTGGGTCACTGACCCGTGGGCCCCCAAGGGCCCGGCCGGCCTGTTGAACCGGTCAACGCTAACGTGGCCGCCCCCTGTGTCTATGACATGTGGGTCCCGAATGAATAAGCAAATTAATTAAATATAATTAATAAAAATAAGAATGCTTTAACAAATTAACTATTAATTAATTAATTAAGTAATTAATTAAGTTAATTAATCCGGTTTAATTAATTTAATTAACTAGTTGATTTTAATTAAACTGTAATTAGGATTAAACTAAACCCTAATTAAACCTAACAGTGTATGACAGGTGGGTCCCACGGGACCCACATGTCAGGTTGACCAGGTCAAATGGTCAACGCTGACTACTGGCGTCAGCACGACGTCATGCTGACGTCATAAATCCATTTTCGAATTAATTAAATAATTAATTAAATTTCAGAAATTAATAAAATCTTTAGAAAATCATATCTTTTAATCCGTAACTCGGATTAAAATATTTTCAACATGAAAGTTGCTCAGAACGACGGGACGAATCCGGATACGCAGTCCGTTCGTCCGCCGCACACCCCTAACCTATCGAACCCGCAACTTTCCCCCTCCGGCTCCTCTGCCCGAAAACATGAAACACCGGGGATATTTTCCCGGATGTTTCCCCCCTTAACCGGCATCACCTCATACCACGTTAGGGCCCGCCTAGCATCGTTACTTGTCTTGTCATGCATCGATATGCATCTGTTTACATGGTATTCATTGTTTCTTCCTCCCTTTTTCTCTCCGGTAGACTACGAGACCGACGCTGCTGCTGCCCAGTTTGACTACGGAGTTGACGACCCCTCCTTCTTGCCAGAGCAACCAGGCAAGCCCCCCCTTGATCACCAGATATCGCCTATTCTCTTCTATACTGCTTGCATTAGAGTAGTGTAGCCTGTTACTGCTTTCCGTTGATCCTATTCTGATGCATAGCCTGACATTGTTGCTACATCTGTTGATACCTTACCTGCAATCCTAAATGCTTAGTATAGGATGCTAGTTTATCATCATTGGCCCTACATTCTTGTCAGTCTGCCTTGCTATACTATTGGGCCGTGATCACTCGGGAGGTGATCACGGGTATATACTATACATACATACATACTTTACAGATGGTGACTAAAGTCGGGTCAGCTCGAAGAGTACCGGCGAGTGATTCACGGATTGGGGGCTGAAAGGACCTTTGTCCCGACGGCCCTCTGTGTGGATCTGTGTGGCGGAGCGACAGGGCAGGTTAAGACCGCCTAGGAGAGAGGTGGGCCTGGCCCTGTTCGGCGTTCGCGGATACTTAACACGCTTAACGAGGTCTTGGTATTTGATCTGAGTTGGCTACGAGCTTATACGCACTAACCATCTACGCGGGAGTAGTTATGGGTATCCCGGCGTCGTGGTATCAGCCGAAGCACTTCGTGACGCCAGCGACTGAGCGGCGCGCACCGGATTGGACTGGAACGCCACTAGGCTAGGTCTGCTTCCGGCCGCGTTCGCAACGTACAGGTGTGCATTGGGCGATGGGCCCAGACCCCTGTGCGCTTAGGTTTAGACCGGCATGCTGGCCTCTCTATTGAGCCTAGGTAGGGCTGCGACATGTTGATCTTCCACGGCCGGGCATGACCCAGGAAAGTGTGTCCGGCCAAATGGGATCAAGCGTGCTGGGTAAGTTGGTGCACCCCTGCAGGGAAGTTAATCTATTCGAATAGCCGTGATCTTCGGTAACAGGACGACTTGGAGTTGTACCTTGAGCTTATGACAACTAGAACCGGATACTTAATAAAACACACCCTTCCAAGTTCCACAGACAACCCGGAGATCGCTTTTCCAAAGGGCGATGAGGGGAGGATCGCCGGGTAGGATTATGCTATGCGATGCTACTGGAGATGCTACTTGGAGATGTTACTTGGAGATGCTACTTGGAGATGCTACTTGGAGGACTTCAATCTACTCTCTTCTACATGCTGCAAGACGGAGGCTGCCAGAAGCGTAGTCTTCGACAGGATTAGCTATCCCCCTCTTATTCTGGCATTCTGCAGTTCAGTCCACCGATATGGCCCTTTACACATATACCCATGCATATGTAGTGTAGCTCCTTGCTTGCGAGTACTTTGGATGAGTACTCACGGTTGCTTTTCTCCCTCTTTTCCCCTTTCCCTTCTACCTGGTTGTTGCAACCAGATGCTAGAGCCCTGGAGCCAGACGCCACCGTCGACGACGACCCCTACTACACCGGAGGTGCCTACTACTACGTGCTGTCCGCTGACGACGACCTGGAGTAGTTTAGGAGGATCCCAGGCAGGAGGCCTGCGCCTCTTTCGATCTGTATCCCAGTTTGTGCTAGCCTTCTTAAGGCAAACTTGTTTAACTTTTGTCTGTACTCAGATATTGTTGCTTCCGCTGACTCGTCTATGATCGAGCACTTGTATTCGAGCCCTCGAGGCCCCTGGCTTGTATTATGATGCTTGTATGACTTATTTATGTTTTAGAGTTGTGTTGTGATATCTTCCCGTGAGTCCCTGATCTTGATCGTACACATTTGCGTGCATGATTAGTGTACGATTAAATCGGGGGCGTCATAAATAGCTTCTTGGCGAGTCCTCCCAGATAAACCTCCAAGTCATTCTTCTTCCCCGCCAGTTCGCCAGCTTTGTCACTCAGGGCTATCTTCTCACGCTTCTGTTGGGTGACCTCCTGATTGGCCGAGTCGAGAGCAGCTTTCAGAGCAGCATTCTCCTCTTCGAGTTTGCTGACCGAAGCCAGCTTCTCTTCTGCAAGTTTCGTTTTGTCCGAAGCCGTTTTCTGCGCCTCGACAAGGTCAAGGTCCTTCTTCTTTAGAGCATCCTTCAGTTTTTCTGCAAAATGACAGTGAGATCAGACTCAAGAACGGACGAAAACAAAGACAGTTGTCAAGATCCTCACCAAGCATACCTTTTGCCTCTTCCTTCGACTTCGCAAAGTTCTCCTGGACAAGCTTCAGATCAAGTTCAAGATGGACATGCTTGTTCTCCAACTCAGTATAACAAGAAACAAGGTCACAAGATTTCTGCGAAAAATCATCGACAGACATCAAAGATAGGTCACTTCCGAGTGACTAAGAGAAAAATCGTAGTACTTCTAAGACTACAGCCGAATCAAAATATTCAACTATAGTCTCGGGGACTACACCCAGTGGGTGCACTCAGCGTGCCCCCACTGGTTCTACCGGCTCGGATCGATCAGTCGACCGAAAGCAGCTAACTGTCAGCAGTTAGGCTAAAAAAAACGAAGAATTATTCAGACCATAGCCGACTGCCAGCAGTCGACCACGGTCTCGGGGACTACACCCAGTGGGTGCACTCAACGTGCCCCCACCGGTTCCATGATTCCACTCGACCAGTTCGAGTGAAACAAGTAAAAGTGAAAAATTTCAAGACACAAAGACTACAGTCGACTGCCAGCAGTCCACCGTAGTCTCGGGGACGACACCCAGTGGGTGCACTCAGCGTGCCCCCACTAATCCTGACATTCCAGTTGACACACCCAGTGGGTGCATGACAAACATTAAGATTTTCAGTTGGCGTTCAACTAACCTGGACATTGCTCTGAAGAGCTGAACTCGCGTCATAAGCTGCTTGGCTGGCGGTTCGGATCGCCTTCACCTGCTCCATCATGATTCCTGCTTGACGAATGGCTTCTTTGGCAGCGCTTGCTTGGTCCTCCGGGATGTGGTACATGGAGAAGAGAGAAGGTGGATCAGCACTCGACGACGAAGGGCGCGCAACCGTCAACGGGTCCGTAAAGGACACGGTAGCCCGAGAAACATTGCTCCCCTTCGGAATCAGTGGTTCAGGTGCTAACACAACCTGAGCAGTCTTGCCAACAGTCGCCTTCCTGCTCCTCCTCGGCCTCAGCGGCGCTTCATCGTCATCGTCAGGGAGATCGATGATAACGCTAGGTGGAGATGCAGAAGAAGTTCAAAGTCAAAAATAAAGATCCAATCGACCGAAAGCGAAACTGCGCAGATCGTACCAGGATGAGAAGTAGCAGCATCTTCCATTTCTTGATCCTCATGCCGGGCCGAAGTCTCAGAAGTAGCAGCACTGCGATTTCAAAAATCAGTCGGTCAGTGACCGAGTCGACCAAGAGTATATCCATGTTAAAAGGAAAAACATGAGTTATGCTATTACCCAGAAACAGTCGGAATCTCCATCCTCATCTTCGGTAGGGCCTTCGCCGGTTTTGTCGGGGCCGCTCGGGGTTGCTTTGACGCCTTCTCAGTCGGCGCCGGTGAAGTCGTCCGAGGGCGTTTCGTCGATTGCCCAGCAGGCACGACTCCCTTGCCGCGCTCGACCATAGGGTCGTGGGCGAGCTTGGACCTTCTTTCAGAACGGTGAGGCACAACTTCCTCCTCCTCTTCCTCCTCCTCCTCTTCATCAGAGCCCACATCTTCATCATCCTCGTTGCCGTCCGACTCCCACTCCTCTTGAGTTTCACCTCCACTTCCTTCCTCCTCCTCGGTCTGTGCTTGCGCCCCGTTGGGCATCGAATACAACTCAGTGGTAGCCTAGAAGACAACAAACAAGACAAAAGTTGATCGATTGATCTACAGCAAAATAGAATAGACGAAACATGATTGCAGTCGGAGATAAGTGGTCATACCTTGTCTGGTTCATAAGACTGGTCGAGTGGCGGGATCCTCCTGGCCCCACGAGGGTTGTCCTTGTTCCCTGTGATGGCAGTCATCCACCTCTCCAATGTGGCGTCGTCGACCTCCTCTGAGTGGACCCGAGTGGTGTCTTCAGTACCAGAGTACAACCACATCGGGTGGCCCCGGTATTGGAGTGGTTGGATGCACCGCCGAAGGAAAACCTCCAGAAGATCCATGCCAGTTACACCGTCGCGAATAAGCTGGACTACACGCTCCATCAACATTTTAACCTGAGCCTTCTCCTCTGGAACTACTTTCAGAGAGGATGGCTTGTTCACTCGACTCATGGAAAAGGGAGGGAGCCCAGTCGACTACCCTGGCGTCGGCTGGTCTTGGCAGTAGAACCATGTCGACTACCACCCTCTAACTGACTCGGGAAGGGTCATAGCTGGGAAAGCACTCTTACTCCTCATCTAGACCCCAAGACCCCCACACATCTGGATTACCTGAGTTCTCTCGTCGTTTGGGTTGGCCTTTTTCACCGTCTGAGAGCGACAAGTGAATATGTGTTTGAAAAGGCCCTAGTGCGGCCGACAACCCAAGAAGTTTTCGCACAAAGATACGAAAGCAGCGAGATAGGCAATGGAATTGAATGTGAAGTGGTGGAGCTGAGCCCTGAAGAAGTTCAGAAACCCTCGAAAGAAGAGATGCGGCGGCAGAGAGAACCCACGATCTACATGAGTCGCTAAGAGGACACACTCACCCTCCTGAGGCTGCGGCTGCCACTCCGTCCCCGGGAGCCTCGCCACCCCATGCGCAATCAGGCCTTCGCTGGCCAGGTCGTCGAGATCCTTCTGGGTGATGGTCGAGCGGATCCAATCACCCTGGATCCAACCTTGCGGCAGGCGGGACCACGACGAGGATCCGCCTCGACTGGTCGCTCTCCCCTTCACCTTCGCCGTCGCCTTCTTCGCCCGCTCCAAAGCCGCCGTCCTCTCCTTCACCATTGTCACCGATGAGGCTGGAACGGGGCAGCGGTGTTGAGCAGTTGGCGAGTGCAGCGGATGAATCTGGAGACGAGGGAGGGGGAAATGAGGGAGCACTGTTCAAAAACCTCCGCCCGGTCCCTTATATGGAGTCGCTTCCGAGTGGCTGACTGGTGGGCCCGGGCAATCCTGTCAAATCCCGAAACAGTCGCGCAGGCGATACATGGCGAAAAAGGCGGCGCGGGAATCGAGGCGTCCCTGCCTTATCCCATCCGAGTACCGCGGTCTTCTCTACTTCGCGCGCTTCCCAAAATTCAGATCCCACTAAATCCACTAACCGCAGGACAACTTGTCAGGCGGAAGATCTCCTGCGATCCGTCGCTCGAAAATCTCCAAGTCCATAAAGTTCACTCGACAGATATAAAGAATGGATCAAGGCGACTGAAAGAAAGTTCACATCCTCACTTGAAAGTCACTGATCCGGGGTAAAGACACATTTACAGCACCAGAAAGCAGGTCGAAAAGATTATCAACTCCTTCCTCACTCAAGCCTTGATCCATCCGGGGGCTAATGATGAAGTCATGTACCTGGGGTAGGGTCATGGACCTGTCCAAGGTACCCTCCCCGAGGACATCTTTAGAAGAAGCCATCTTCCAGTCGACCAAGAGGGAATCCACTCGACGGACTGGAAGACACTCGACAAACTCAAAGACACTCGACCATGAAGACTCACTCGACCACCAGGAGTTCAAGATCTACTCTGTATCCGAACGGTCTGCAATTAAGTAGTCTTTATGGTCATGATGACACTTTATGTAAGGCGTTATCAGTAACGTCTGGCCTTTATGTACATTGAACTCTCTGCTACGTGGGCTGGCTGGGGTCCTGGCGCACTCTATATAAGCCACCCCCTCCACAGGCAGAAGGGTTCACACCCCTGTAACTCTCACACATATAATCCAGTCGACCGCCTCCGGGCTCCGAGACGTAGGGCTGTTACTTCTTCCGAGAAGGGCCTGAACTCGTAAAACTCTTGTGTGCACAACTACTCCATAGCTAGGATCTTGCCTCTCTTTAGTACCCCCCTACACTACTGTCAGAATTAGAACCACGACAACGTCCTCATCTACACCGAAAGGTGACACCTTGTTCGATCCACTCCTCTCCAAATCCAGATGGGACCCCTGCCCCTCGCCTTGGCTCGAAAGGTGCCGGACCGTTGTAATATGGAGAAGCTCACCCTAGAGCCAGGATAGGACACGATGCCGGGCACCATGGGAGATTCTCAACCCGACACAGCGCTGCACGAGGAACCAGACGAATTGCCACACCGCAGGTCACCGCTACAACCACCAAGGGGAAAAACTACACAAAGGCACTGACACTGAACAAACGAACAACGAGTAAGATGAAGCAACCTTACAGGAAGCAGATCAAGCCTGAATGGATAGGCTCCATGCCCAAGCCACTGCATCAAGTTGCTGCTAGCAGAAGAGAGGAGCCCTACCCCCTCCCTGCCCAAGAATGGCGCCAACCGGCGAGCAAGCAAGTAAGGATCCGACGAGCAAGCCAAAGCAGAGCATCACTGCTACATAAACAGAGCACCAAGCTTCATCTCCCTCGCTGCTGACGCAGCCAACCCGACACCCACCTCACAGCACTCTGCACACTCCTACTATGCCCAAGACGACACCTTCAAGAAGGTGGCGACGCACGTTGCGCCGTTGCCGTCCAGTCCTGAGAAGACAAGGGTTTTCACCCGGGTCATGGAGCAGGAGGGAGAGGAAACGAACCTCGACAAAGCCTCCGAGGAGGAAAACGGCACCTGCCTGTGTCGCCGATGCCGTGGCCGGAGAACCAGCCAAGGAGTTCTCCCGGTCCAGTTCCGCAGCTCCAAGCAACCCCACCAGCCACGGATCCGGCGTCCAGAGGCCACCGGCGACCAGATCCGGCGAGGAGGAGCGCGCTGAGGGGGAGTGGAAGCTGCCTTCAGATCCAGGCGCGAACAGGGGGGCCGCGCCCCCGTTGCGACCGGCGCCAGCGCCCGCCGTCACTCGCCGCCCTCGCGACCAAGAAGACGGGGGGCAACACCCGCGACACCGCTCGCCGCAGAAACGGCGCCGCCACACCACCCGAGGCCGCTGCCTCGCCGGCCTAAGCCCTCCTCGAGGAGAGAAGCAGCCAGATCCTCGCCGCCACCGTCTTGGGAGACCACGCGGGCTTCGCCGGAGGCATCCTCGGGCGGCGGCGAGGGGGGAGGAGGAGGGGAAGGGGGGGCGGCGGCTAGGGTTTTCGTTGCCACCCGAGTCGCCCCGAGCGGAGCGACGCGGGGGCCAAAAGGAAGTACTTCCTACTCCCTCCGCCCGGAATAACTTGTTGCTCAGTCGGATGTAAAGTATTGAAATACGTTTTATACATTTATTTCAGCGACAACTAATTCCAGACGGAACCAGTTACTACACTACTACAAATTCAATGGGTTGCAGATTTTTTTTTGAATTTTAATGGGTTGCAGATTTAGTCTTGACTCTGGGTCGTTTGTTTCAGAAATTTCTTGGCACGTATTCTGTCCGTCTCCTTGGTCCTTCATGCACTTTTCACGGCCCGGCTCTCGGCAAGAGTTTTCCGTGCGCGCGTCTATTCGTCTATATTGAGCACGGTGTCCCAGTAGTAATCTGGAGCTGTGGACAAACCGACAGGGCCGGCAACAAGTTGCAGAGCCAATCCATCCACGCGTGCGAGAAGAATCTCGGGGTGGACTGAAATGCCGAACGGAAATAATAATGTCACTGTCATCTAATGGAAAAAAGGTGGACTAACTACTGTACTTTGACTGCCAACCGCGTCACTGGTGACGCACGTGGGTATACAAACGTGAAGAATACGGTGTCTGCCAGTGTTGCACAGATAGACAAATGGAGAAAAACAGACGGAGAACGAAACAATGGCTGCCGAAGGAAGTCTGAAGCTGCTCGGCTTGACGGTGAGCCCGTTCGTCATCCGTGTACGCATGGCGCTGCAGCTGAAAGGCATCGGCTACGAGTACATAGAGCAGGACCTGTTCACCAAGGGCGAGCTCCTCCGCAAGTCCAACCCGGTGTACATGAAGGTCCCGGTGCTCATCCACGACGGCAAACCCATCTGCGAGTCGCTGGCCATCGTGCAGTACGTCGACGAGGTCTGGGCGGCCACGGGCCCCTCGATCCTCCCCGCCGACCCCTACGATCGCGCCGCCGCTCGCATCTGGGCCGCCTACGCCGACAGCAAGGTGCTTGCGTGTGTGCTGTTGCCCCAACTTTTCCTACAGTAGTGTTTGAGTTTGAGCCGGGTTTCATGGTCGTGGTGTCTTGCAGCTCTTGCCGGCCTGGGTAGGCATCATGTGGGCGGCGACGGAGGAGGAGAGAGCGGAGAAGGTCGACGACACGCTCGCAGCTATCGGCCAATTGGAGGAGGCGTTCGGCAAGTGCTCGAAGGGAAAGGCCTTCTTCGCCGGCGATTCCGTCGGGTACCTCGACCTCGTCGTCGGCTCGCAGTTGCTCTGGTTCGAAGCGCTGCAGAAGATGTTCGGCGTCGTGGTCGTTGAGGTGGGTAGGGCTCCGCTCTTGGCCGCGTGGGTGAAGCAGTTTGGGGAGACTGATACGGCCAAGGAGGTGGTGCCGGACGTTGACACGGCGGTGGAGTACCTGACGAAGCTTCAGTCTCGTCGGGCTGGTTCCACGGTTGCCCAGTTGCTGTCGTGACAAAAGTAGAGTGGAATTTGTCGACCCAGCTAGCAAGTACAGCGAATTTTCTCTTTAGGCCAGCTTTATAGTCATGTCTTGTAAGGATGCAAAGAATGGACTGGTTTCCCTCCTGACACCACGTAGCTACTTCTCCAAAGAGGATAACAAATCGTTTGTAAGAAATCATAAGTATATTCTTTTTTTTTGCGGGTGAAATCATAAGTATATTCTTTGTCATGGATATAATTCTGACAATATTACAGGGTGTGGGTAGATGCAATTGTATCTACCGATCAACGGGGGAGGTAACATGTCAGGCCCACTACAACCCCACGCCTCTCCTCGTCAAGCATACGGTCTCGGCGTGGGCCGACCCGCGAGGCGAAGGAAGCCCAACCCGCGGAACCAAGGCCCGGAGTGGGTGTGACCGAGCGGAGGCACCAACTACTTAAGAGCATCTCCGGCCGCACCCCCAACAGGCCCGCCCTCAGGCGACTTTCTCGGCGCTGACGCCAAAAAAACGGCCCAGTCGCCCCCCAGGACGACGAAAAGCGCCGGTTCGGCCCTTTTCTCCGCCCGGCGGCCGCAGGCCGAACCCGGCGCGTTGGGGGGCGTTTGGGGCTCCGGCGCAAGGGAAAAGCGCGGCTGGCCCACGCCGTCAGGTGAAAAGTCAAGATTTTC
>NC_041381.1:368817991-368835897 GCF_002162155.2 Triticum dicoccoides | reverse complement strand
CCGACACCAGCTGGGCGTTTCCGGCCGCCGTTTCCGGCCGCGGAGGGGCTGTTTAGCGGCGGGTGCACGCCCACCGCGCGCAAGGTGTTCGGCGATTTGCCTGCCTCGGCGATGGACTCAGATGACGAGGAAGTGCTCGCCGCGCCGCTGGAGGAGGAAGCCGAGACCGACGTCCAGGAAGAAGAGCATCTCATGGTGCTCGCCGCCCTCGCCCAGCTGCTGGCGAGCAATGAAAAGCCGCGACGAGGTGGCTCGGCGCCGGGGCGGGTGAAAGCAAAGAACCGGCATCGTCTCGAAGGCTACTGCATGCTCTACTCCAACTACTTCGCCGATGCTCCACTTCACGCCGACAGAACATTTTGGCGTCGTTATCGGATGAGCAGAAAGCTTTTCATTCGGATTGTGAATTCCATCCGGGAGTTTGACAACTACTTCAAATGCAAGATGGATTGCACCGTACAGTTGAATTCACCTCCATCCAGAAATGCACGACAACAATGAGGATGCTTGCATACGGAGCTCCCGGTGACTCACTCGACGACTATGGGCGCATGACCGAGTCCACCAGCCTAGAGTGTTTCTACAAGTTCTGTCGGGCAGTGGTGGCAGTGTTTGGACCGCAATACTTGAGAACACCCAATGCGGAAGACACTGCTCGAATCCTAGCACAGAATGCAGCAAGAGGATTTCCTGGGATGCTTGGAACCATCGACTGCATGCATTGGAAATGGAAGAATTGCCCATTTGCTTGGCAGGGGATGTACAAAGGCGCCAAAGGCGATTGCAGTGTGGTACTTGAGGCGGTGGCCACACAGGACCTCTGGATTTGGCACTCCTTCTTTGGTATGCCAGAAACTCACAATGACATCAACGTGCTGCAGTGATCTCCTGTCTTTGCCAAGCTTGTTGAAGGTCATTCTCCTCCGGTGAACTTCGAGATCAATGGGCGGCAGTACAACAAGGGGTACTATCTAGCTGATGGCATCTATCCGAGATGGTTGACATTTGTCAAGACCATCAAAAACCCTGTGTGTGGAGGCAAGAACGCCTGGTTTGCGAAGATTCAGGAGGCTTGCAAGAAGGATGTCGAGCGGGCATTTGGTGTGCTCCAATCTCGATTTGCTGTTGTCCGGTACCCCGCTCAGACCTGGTTGAAAAATCAAATGTGGGAGATCATGACCTGCTGTGTCATCTTGCACAACATGATCATTGAGAGCGAGCAGGAAGAGCCAGTGTTTGACACTGAACCATACCACCGGCAGGGTCCTCTTGCCGAAGTTGATCACCAGCTACCGGCAACCTGGACTGCCTACCTTAGTATGCGTCAGGAGATCAGAGACCCACAAGTGCATCATAAACTGCAGCAAGATCTGATAGAGCACCTATGGAGGCTCAAGGGCGACACCGGGCGTGACATGTGATGAAATATGAGTTTTTATTTGTTGAACTACATAATTTGTATTGAACTATGTGTTGTTGTACTATTTTGTTGAAGTATTTGAAATTTATGTGATGAAATATGTGATAAAAACATATTTATGTTGATAATTGAACGCCGAGCCACGGCGAATCACGCCGAATATGGGCCTATTATCGCCCATATGGGCCTTTTTCGCCGAAATAAGTGGGCCAAAATCGGTGACTGGGGGCGACGACTGGGCGCAAAACTGCCCCCAACACCGAAAGAATCGCCGGCTCGCCCCCAGGGGGCGATTTTTATGCGCCCTGGGGGGCCGAACGGCTGGAGATGCTCTAAGGGCACACGCGCAGAAGGCCAACCCATCCAGTGGATCACGGCACCTGGCGGCGGCGGCGGCTCCCTGTTCCTCTCCCGATCCCCTTTCCATTCATGTACCTCTCCTTGTAATCTCTACCAGATACTCGAATTCGTGAGCAAAGTTTAATAGATCGTGAGATTACTACCTGGGTGCTAACATTTGGTATTCAGAGCCTTGGATTTGAGGCTGGTGCACCTCATCGAGACGCGGCGGCAAAAATCGATCAGGGATCGAATCGGCGCCATGGCTCCCACCTTCAAGGAATATTTCGACAAGTTGACCTCCTCGCTGGACGGAATCCACGCGGATATCTGTTCGACGGCGGCCAAACTAGAGGATCTGGTCGCCTGGCGCCCGGAGCTGGAATGGCACGTCGACCAGCTCTCCACCGCGGTCGCCGAACTCCAACAGGCGCGACCCGCGGCAGAGGAGGAGCAGGCGCCCACGCCCAAGGCTCCCCCGACAATCGCTCCCCTGCGTGACCCGACAGACAACAACAAGGGTCCGGAGGGCGGCGTTGCATTAGGGCCGATCGGCCACGGCATCGACATCCTACCGCGGGGTCTGGCACCGGCATTCACGTCGGTGTCCACCCCGGTCAACGGTCAGTGCGCTCCACTGTCCCCCGCACCTCTACCCTCTCCTTATGCACATGCAAGCCAGTTGCTCGTGGGGATTGGCCAGACACACCCATCCATTGTGTTTCCCCAATTTTCTGGCGAGAACCCACGCCTCTGGAAGACGTTGTGCGAGCAGTACTTTCACATGTTCGCGATTCAGGAAAAATTCTGGGTTCCCATGGCCACGCTCAACTTCTCGGGCACGGCTGCAGTGTGGCTGCAGTCGATTCAGAAGAAACTTTCTGAATTCGACTGGGAATCGTTCTCTTCCTTGTTGTGCACCCGTTTTGGCAGATATCGCCATCAACTCCTCATCCGCTAATTTTACACGCTTGCACAAACAACTACTGTGGCAGATTACATCGAACGATTTGAGCAAATTATCAGTCATTTGTCTACTTACTCTGATTCAATTCATCCTTATTATTACCTTACTCGTTTTGTGGAGGCACTTTGGGCGGACATACGGGCGATTGTGCTGGTGCAACGACAGCCTGATCTGGACACGGCGTGTGCACTAGCACTACTGCAAGAGGAAGTGGCGGACGGCGGCACCTCAGAGCGGCCTCATCAACCCACCACGGCTCGAGCGGCGGACCTGGTGACGCAGGCGTGCCCATGCCGCTCCCGCCCCCTCCTCCACAGGGGCGGCCTCCTACGACACCGGCCGCACCTGAGCGCCGGACCAACGACACCAACCCCGACGACAACTCCAAGATCAAGGCACTGTGCGAGTACCGGCGAGCACGTGGCCTTTGCTTCAAATGTGGTGAGCGCTGGGGGAAGGACCACACTTGCCCCACGAGCGTGTAGCTTCATGTCGTCGAAGAGCTGCTGGAGCTCTTCGGCATGGAGGGAGCGAGGAGCTTCCAAGCGGCCCAACCGAAATGGTGATGGCAATTTCACGACAAGCTCTCACGGGTGGCACCCCTCCAAAAGCCGTTAAACTCCAAGCATGGGTCCAAGGCCGCGCTATTCTCCTCTTGGTGGATTCCGGCATTTCAACCTCCTTCATCGACGCGCAATTAGCAGCCTCGCTGTCTGGAGTTGTACATCTCAACCGCCCTTGTCGAGTCAAGGTGGCTGATGGGGGAGCTCTGTTGTGTGTCTCACATACCCAAGTGCCGCTGGTCCATTTAGGAGAAGGAGTTCAGCACGGACATGAAAATCCTTCCGTTGGGGGTTTATGATGCCATTTTGGGCATGGACTGGCTCGAAGAGCACAACCCAATGAATGTGGATTGGTGTGGCAAGCAGCTCTGGACCACCACTCCAACAGGGACAATGTATCTTCATGGCTAGATTGAAGGGGTTACGAGCTGCACGGAGATCAACAGTATGCAACTGCAATGCATGCCACATCAGGGAGAAGTGGCACATGTCGTGCAGCTGTACCAGATCTGTGAGTCGGATGAGATCTTCACCCCAACCCCAGGCAACGTCCAGGCAGTGATTGATCAATTCAAGGACATCTTTGAGGAGCCCAAAGGTTTACCACCAAGGCGCGCGTGCGATCACCGCATCCCACTCATGCCGGGAGCGCAACCGGTGAATCTGAGGCCTTACCGTTACAAACCAGAGCATAAGTCAGAGATTGAGAAGCAAGTTAAAAGAGCTGTTGGATCAAGGCGTCATTCAGAAGAGTCACAGTCCCTTCTCGTCACCGGTGATTGTGGTCAAGAAGAAAGACGGAACATGGAGGCTTTGCATCGATTACCGCCACTTGAATGCTATGACAGTGGTGGGCAAGTACACGGTGCCGGTGATCGAGGAGCTATTGGACGAGTTACATGGTGCTCGATGGTTCTCAAAACTGGATTTACGTGCAGGCTACCACCAGATCCGCCTGGCGGAGGGGGGGGAGTAGAAGACGGCCTTTCAAACCCATACAGGTCATTTTGAATTCTTGGTGGTCTCGTTCGGGTTGGTTGGAGCTCCGGGCACCTTCAATGGGGGGATGACAGAAACCTTACACCCCCTTATCAGAGAGTGTGTGTGCTGGCGTTCTTTGATAACATCCTTGTCTTCAGCAAAACCCTGCAAGATCATGTTCAACATCTGTAGCAGGTGTTCAGTTTGCTCCGGCGTGACCAATGGAAAGTGAAGATGAGCAATGTGCCTTTGGTCAGCAGCGGATATCGTACCTAGGGCACGTCATCAGCGCAGAGGGGGTGGCCACAGATCCTACCAAGATTCAGGTTGTTCGCAACTGGCCAACGCCAACAAATTTCAGGGAAGTCCGTTAGTTTTTGGGATTGGCTGGTTACTACCGGCGATTCGTGCGGCAGTTTGGGGTGCTGGCTAGACCTTTATTAAATCTATTGAAGAAAGGCTCTCCGTTCGTCTGGACGGATAACAACGAGCAGAGCTTTCAGGTGCTCATGCAGGGTTTAATCTCGGCTCCGGTGCTCGCACTACCTAATTTCCAGAAGCCATTCACTATTAAGACGGATGCTTGTGACGTGGGCATCGGGGCAATCTTACAGCAAGAAGGGCATCCAATTGCTTTCATGAGCAAATCACTCTGTTAGAAATACCGCGGACTGTCCACATATGAGAAGGAGTACCTCACAATCATCGCGGCAGTCGATCAATGGCGCCCTTACTTGGAGTCAGCAGAATTTGTGATCAAGACTGATCAACGCAGCTTGGTGCACTTACAAGAGCAACGGCTAGTCACCCCATGGCAGCAGCGAGCCTTTACTAAACTCCTCGGGTTGCAGTACCGCATCGTCTACAACAAAGGATCGGAGAACGGGGCTGCGGATGCTCTTTCTCGGCTGCCCAAAGCAGAAACACTGTTTGGGATTTCCACTTGTCAACCAGTGTGGTTGGAAGATGTGCTCGCAAGCTACAACTGCAATTTGCACTCTCAGAAACTATTGGAACAGCTGGCAATCAGACCTGACCCCAATAAGCGCTTCACCCTAGCGCAGGGAATCGTCCGTTTCAGAGATCGCATATGGCTGGGAGGTAGCACTGAGCTACAACAGAAAATTATGGCAGCTTTCCATGACAGCCCCGTCGGAGGACACTCTGGGTTTCCAGTGACTTACCAGCGTATCCACAGGTTGTTTGCTTGGCCCAAGATGAAGACGCACATTGAGCAATATGTCAAGTGTTGCCAGATGTGCCAACAAGCCAAGACGGAGAGAGTGGCATCACCAGGGCTGCTGCAACCTCTTCCTGTTCCACAAGCTTCGTGGGATATGATAACAATGGACTTCATCGATGGATTGCCACAATCAGGTCAGCACAACTGCATCTGGGTTTTAGTTGACCGGATGACTAAGTTCGCTCATTTTCTGCCTCTTGCCCACCCGTACACCACTTCTCGAGTGGCTCAACTGTTCATGCAGCGCATCTACCCAATTCATGGGTTTCCTCAGGCTATTGTCTCTGATCGGGATCCGGTTTTCACGAGTCACTTCTGGCAAGAACTTTTTTGCTACGCTGGCACTGAACTTCGCTTGAGCACCGCCAACCACCCTCAAACGGACGGGCAATCGGAGTGAGTGAACCAATGCCTCGAAACCTTTCTCCGTTGTTTCACCCATGCTTGTCCCAAGCGATGGACTCATTGGCTTCCCCTTGCTCAATTCTGGTACAGTTCTTCATCCCATTCTTCCATTGGCATGACCCCCTTCAAGGTCATGTTTGGGCATGAACCTCGACATTGGGGGATCACTACTACTACAGCGTGCTCGGTGCCATCACTTCAGTTCTGGTTGGACGAGCGCGCTGTCATTCAGGACCTGTTGCAGCAGCAGTTGCAGCCTGCTCGGCTTCGCATGAAGCAACAAGCTGACTGTAAGCGTTCTGGATGCAGTTGGAAGTGGGGGATATGGTGTTTCTGAAACTACAACCTTATGTCCAGACATCAGTGGCAAAACGGGCTAATCACAAGCTCTCGTTCCGGTTCTACGGTCCTTTTCCTATCATCAGCAAGATCAACGAGGTGGCGTATAAACTGGAACTGCCTCCGCTAGCCACGATCCATCCGCTCTTTCATGTCTCCATGCTGCGCCGCGCGGTGCTCCCAGGTACGACGGTCGAACCAGCCCTTCTTGTACTCTCTGATGTGCCAGCGGTTCCTCGAGCCATCCTCGACACTCGCTGGAAGCGCAAGCAAGGAGCCATGGTGGAACAGGTCCGGGTGCGCTGGTCGGATCAAATCAAGATCGGCGACACCTAGGAAGACAAGAAGGAGCTACAAGCACGTTTTCCGGAAGCTGAGGCTTGGGGTCAAGCCTCTTCTCAAGAAGGAGGGGATGTCAGGCCCACTACAACTCCAGGCCCTCTCCTCGTCAAGCATACGGTCTCGGGCATGGGCCGACCCGCGAGGCAAAGGAAGCCCAACCCGCGGAACCAAGGCCCGGAGTGGGTGTGACCGAGCGGAGGCACCAACTACTTAAGGGCACACGCGCAGAAGGCCAACCCATCCAGTGGATCACGGCTCCCGGTGGCGGCGGCTCCCTGTTCCTCTCCCAATCCCCTTTCCATTCATGTACCTCTCCTTGTAATCGCTACCAGATACTATGTGTGGTGTTCTGGAGTATGTTACAATATAAAAGAGTTCAATCCTTAGTCCGTTTCCCTACTCTTGACTTACAAAAATGCTACACTTAGGGAATTCTAGTACGGACTGGTTTTACGGACTACTCTCTCGCCAACCAATCCCCTTATTTTCGCTGGTGGGACCTCTCCTCCCTAATCTCCTCCAACCATAACTCTACCCATGAGTCCGTAAGAGAAATCATGTGAGAATTCATCCATAAGTCTAGCATCTCTCCTCGACTTATATACGGTGCGCCAAGAGGACGAGACTTGCCTGCGCCCCGCGCGTGTGCCCATCCGTGCTCCCGCGTACGTGGCTTGATTTGATTGGAACAAAATAAGGCCCACGCCCATCCCAATAAAATCAGGGGGGGTGATTAGATTAGGAAGAAAAAAAGAAAAAGAAAAGCCGTAGGATGAAGTGGGAGCACGGATGGGAGCACGGGGACGGAGCAGGCAAGCCGGGTCAGCGCCAAGAGGTGCCGTAACAGGCTGATATAAATGCTATTGATTGTCGCATGCATGACCGATTGTTAATGACTATTACAATCGGTAATTGTCATATTTAATTAGATTATACCATGGTTGATTAATTACAGTAATAAATTCATCATGGGGGTTGTCGGTGTCAAAACCGGCGGATCTCGGGTAGGGGGTCCCGATCTATGCGTCTTAGGCTGATGGTAACAGGAAGCAAAGGACACAATGTTTACCCAGGTTCGAGCCCTCTCGATGGAGGTAAAACCCTACTACCTGCTTGATTAATATTGAAGATATGAGTAGTACAAGAGTAGATCTACCACGAGATCGTAGAGGCTAAACCCTAGGAGCTAGCCTATGATGGTATGATTGTAATTGTGATCGGGACCATCCTCTTCGGTTTATATAGACACCAGAGAGGGCTAGGGTTTACATGGAGTCGGTTACAAGGAAGGAAACACAATATCCGGATCGCCAAGCTTGTCTTCCACGCAAAGGAGAGTCCCATCCGGACACGGGCTGGAGTCTTGCATCTTGAGTCTTGTATCTTCACGCTCCAATAGTCCGGACGATGTATATAGTCCGACAGTCCGAATACCCCCTAATCTAGGACTCCCTCAGTAGCCCCTGAACCAGGCTTCAATGACGATGAGTCCGGCGTGCAGTCTTGTCTTCGGCATTGCAAGGCGGGTTCCTTCTCCGAATACTCCAAGGTAATTATTGAACACGTAGACCATGTCCGGATCTGCAAAATGATCTTCATATATCACCGTAGAGAGAACGATATTTCACAAATGTACTCTGCTGACAACTTTTTAGACGTGACATGTCATTACGGTCGGGTCATTATTCAAACCGTTTTCCTTCAACCAGCCACAACGCATATTGCGAGGCGGTTTCCTTGACACGTCTTATCAAAGCAGAGATCATGTCCCCTTATCACGGGATTCTCATCAATACGGGTATGGGTAATCCCACCATGCCATCAATTGTGCCGCTTGGGAGGTAAGCGATTCCCAACAGGCAAGTGGGGAGGCGCACCGCTTCCGTCGCCTCTATAAAGGGATAAGAGTTCCCCCTTTTTACCCACGCCTTCTTCCTCCTTTGCCTACTCTTGCCCCCTCGAGCTCTAGCGCCCTAGCCCAAGTCTTCACCGCACAGCTAAACATGTCCGGAGCAGGAGGCAAGTGGGTGGCTTCCACCGTAAAGGAGAATATCGTGAATCTTCGGGCGGCCGGATACTTGGCCGCAGACATAGCGCACCGGCTACCGGACGACGGGAAGGTCACTCCATCTCCGGGACCCCACGAGAGGGTCGTGTTTCTCGCCCTCTTCGTCCGTGGACTGGGGTTTCCACTTCACCCCTTCGTCTGCGGGCTCATGTTCTACTACGGGCTAGATTTCCATGATCTAGCCCCGAACTTCGTCCTCAACATCTCGGCATTCATCGTCGTATGTGAGGCCTTCCTCCGTATCAAGCCTCATTTTGGCTTGTGGCTGCAAATCTTCTGCGTGAAGCCGAAGATCGTGAGCGGCCAGCAAGCGGAGTGCGGAGGAGCCATGGTGGGCAAGATGCCTAACGTCACCTGGCTTGACGGTTACTTTGCGGAAACCATGAAGGGGTGGCAGTCGGGGTGGTTCTACATCACCGAGCCGCGTGGTGCCAACTGGGCGGCAACCCCCGAGTTCCGATTCGGAACCCCCATGCGGCTCACCTCCTGGGAGAAGAAGGGCCTGTCCTAGGGCGAATCTACATAGCTGACCAGACTCCAAAACTGCATCAAGAGCATGAGTGACAAGAACATCAAGCTTGTCAACGTGATCCAGGTCATGCTCGTTCGCCGGATTCTGCCGTGCCAAAGGCGGGCATTCAATATGTGGGAGTTCGTCCCGGCCGAACAACAGACGCTTCTGAGGCTCTACGGCATGAAGCACAAAGACGCGTGGAAGGCGCTGTTCAAGGCCTCCGAAGTACCTCCTCCCACATCTGAGGACCGCGGGCTCCATGCCACGCGGCCTCCTAGTGAGGTGAGTTTTCAGGCTACCACCGGATTCGGTTCTACCCAATATATTCATGGGGGAGCCTCAAGTAATTGTGCATATTTGTTCAGGATTATGTGGAGACAGCGGAGCAGATTGACTGTCCGGCTCCGCTGCCAGAAGACCCGGCTGATGCTCTCCTGACAGAGATGCTGGTCCCGGCGCCCTACAAGGTGCCGGAGAAGAAGGCCGAAAAGAAGGCCCAGGGGATCCGAAAGGGTCTCCGGCGTAAGGTTGCGCCGGAAGCCTCGTCCGAAGACGACGAGGCACACTCCTCCCCCGAAGGGGAGGAAGAAGAAGAAGGAACATACCCCGCCCGGAGAGGGTGAGGGGCCTGACAAGGCAGACCAGGGGGCCGGGAAAGGCCCTCGGTGCAAGGCCGTCATACCCACATCGTCTGACGACAACAAGACTGATTCCTCCCGCGGAGGTGGGGGGAAGCAAGAAGAAACTCTACCTCACCGCACTGGGGAGGAGAAAAAGAGGAAAGCCGCCCCGAAGGGGGAGGCTAGGTCGTCCAAGAAGGGAAAGGTGTCCCTTCTGGACTACTCCGCCACGGCCGCCCATAGCGAGGAGGGGTGGCTGCCCAGGGGGAAGCCCCTAGCGCGATCGTAAGTACCCGTACTCTGTTATGACTTTACTTCACAGTCTTTTTTATAACGCCGAACATATATACAGTCCGACCAGGGTTCATCCTGAGGTATCTTCTTTGGACGGACCCCTAAGCGATTCAGAGATGAACTTGCTCCGAACGGCCACTACTCCTCAACCCACGGATGACACGGAGGTGCTGTCCCGATGGCTCCCAGCGCGGGGGGAGGTGATCCCGGAGACGCCCCAAGGCGGAATTCCAGATGTCGGACACGCGGGGTTTAAGATCCCCGCGGATCGTGTCGGTGAGAGCCACAGTAGGCCGGGCTCTCGACCAAACGCTGTTCCGGAACCTTCAATGGTTCCGGACTCAGACGGGCAGCCCCTCATTAGGGAGGGCGAGCCGTCTGTGTCGAGGACTTTCGTTGCGCCCGAGGCACCGGATTGTCTGCTGGAAGCGCTTCACGGTGCTTCCATGGATGAAGAGCACCGTACTCTTATGAGTGCGGTGATTCAGAAGGTTTCGTCCGCCAAAAGCGGACTAACCGAAGCTTGCACCAGCCTCCTGACAGGCTTTGAGGTAAGTAATAAAAATGTGTGAAATTACCACCCGATAGGTAGTAGCCCCTAATATTCTGTTTGGTGTTCGGAAGGAAAAATTAAACAGAGGGTCAATCATAATCCGCAGGAGTCTAATAATAAGTATGAATGTGAATAAGCAGGCTGTGCTGCTTGCCGCTGCTGTCCGCACAGCCGAGATCGCCGGACTAAAACGGGATCTGGAGCAGGCGCAGGGAGAGCTCGACCTCATGAAGAGGCAGCTTTAAGAGAGCAAAGGTGAGTTATTCCCCGCTCTCACATAATGAAGGTCATATAAAATTGGCTATTCTAACAATGAAGCGTCGTGACTGTGTAACAGGGGCCACCACCGAAGTGGCGTTCCTGAGGAAAGCGATGTCCGAGGCCGAAGACAAGGCGGCCTTGGAATGCACGGAGCCCAAGAAGCAAGATGCCCGAGTGGGCGAGGTACAACAAGAGCTCCAGGAGCTCGGAAAAAAGTTCGAGTCCGTGGAGCATGAGCTTAAGGCGAAAGAGGCCGAGCATGCGAAGGCCCTTGCAAGTATAAAAGATGCCAAGGCCGAAGTCGAGAAGGCATAGCAGGAAATCCAGGAGGCCAAAAAGATAGCGGCGGGTAAGAAATTCTTTATGCAAAGCAAACATGTGGAGGAGGCGTTTCTTTTACTTACCCGAGTTCGGAGCTCTCCAGGGGCATTCGCAGATCTGCCAAGCAGCGTCTCAGATGCCGTGGAGTTCTACCGTGCCTAGGAGGGAAGCTCAACAGAGAAGTTGTTCTGGTCCCTGTATGCTGGGGCCGAACATCCAATGCCTCTGAGTGACCAACTGAAGCATTTGGTCGAGCTCCACAGGGCGGCCGAAGCGGCTATGAAAGATTTCATGTCCGGATGTGGCCTGGTGAGCCCCTGCCGGCTAGCTACTTTGGCCTTATCAAGCGGATGGTGAATGCCTGTCCACGGCTCAAAGTCATCAAGCGATCCGTTTGCATTGAGGGTGCCCGCCAGGCCTTTGCCCGCGCGAAGGTGCATTGGGGCAAGCTGGATGCGGAGAAGCTGGTGAAGGACGGGCCGCCGGAGGGCAAGGCGCATCGCTATCCGGAGAAGTATTACGATGGCGTTATGAAGGGCGCTCGCCTCGTGGCCGATGAATGTACCAAGGACATAATTTTAGAATAAATTCACTTCTGTCATGTTTGTAATTTAAGGATGAAGTTACTTGCGCTATGTAGCGCTTTTGTTATTTAAAATATTACCTTCTGTGCGGCTGTTTATAAAATTCTGAAAGTAGGCCAGTCGTCGGCTTCCGCCCCCACGTAACTAGTACTGGGGTGTTCGTGGAAAACCCGAACACTCTTTATCCAAATGTTTGGTCCCTTAAGGAGGTGTCCGGCGTAGAGAACAAGGCAATCGGACTATGCGGCTTTATAACTTTCACTTAACCATAGAAGTCTACAATTTTAAATTTTGGAGAAGCCCCTAGAATCCAGAAGGCCGAATTGGGGCACTATATACGCCTAGATCGGACGAAGCCGATTTATCGCCTAAAGCGGAAAAACTTTAAGGATTTTAAGACTTCTCGAACAGTGACCAGCTCTCCCCACATCATGCCGGTCAGTTTTCGGCTTTCTCTACTGAGGTGCTCGTCCGGAAGAACCGGGACACAATCACAGTAGTTCTCCCTGCGCTACCTTAGCCGATATAACGGAACGTAAGGTACCAAAACAAGGGAGCCAGGCTATCCCAACTATAGACCCAAGACATGATTCGGAGCTACTGCATATAGTGCTATAAGTTCGGGGTGCCGCACTGTTGAATGTGTTCGGACTTGTCTTGCCGTATTATGGGGCGCCATAGGAAGCCCCTGGCAAACTGAACGTACCAAGGTGTACGGATGCAATACCAAATAAACATTTGTGAGAAAAAATGCTCAAATAAGAACAATAAGCTGCCGTTATATATGATCTCCCATTGATGAATAATACGTTTAAGCGTATGTTTACAATGAATGCATTAAGCGGAGATAAATAGGACTATTTGACATATCTTATCCAGGGGCAAGCTATGTACAAATAGATAAAACAGGTATAACGATCGTAAATAGATTCCACCTGGGTATTTCCTTCTGTGCGCAAAGCCTGTTGTCTCCTGGGTTTTCTCTCCTATGTAAGTCCGGCGATCCGGCTCTTCTGAAGAGGCTGCACTAAAGCAATGTCCTTAAATGTAAAAGGAGAGGTTATGAAGGTATGTTGCGGTAATACCGCACTGTTGACTAAGCCACTGCTGCGCCTCCGCCTGTGCCCATGGTATTTTGAGTGCGTAATTGCGTACGCGTGGCACAAATGCTGCTTTGATGGGATTTGAGCGGAGGCCGGACTGCTAGTTGCGCTCTTGGCGTGCCTGGTGATCCTGTTGCGGGGTGCTCCGGACTCGCTTGGTGATGCTTGAGGTTGTTGTCGCCGGATTGGTGGTTTGTCGAAAGAGACCGCATTGTACTTCTGCCGCGAGGGCTGTAGTATGCTCTTCTGTACGGAGAGAGCGGTCCATGTTTCCGTTGACTGTTATGACCCCACGTGGGCCAGGCATCTTGAGCTTAAGGTATGCATAGTGTGGTACCGCATTGAATCTAGCAAATGCGGTTCGTCCGAGCAGTGCGTGGTAACCACTACGGAAAGGGACGATATCGAAGATTAATTCTTCACTTCGGAAGTTGTCCGGAGATCCGAAGACCACTTCCAATGTTATGGAGCCCGTACAACGGGCCTCTACTCCAGGAATTACACCTTTAAAGGTGGTTTTGGTGGGCTTGATCCTTGAAGGGTCGATGCCCATTTTGCGCATTGTGTCCTAGTAAAGTAGGTTCAGGCTGCTGCCGCCGTCCATAAGGACTCGCGTGAGGTGGAATCCGTCGATGATTGGGTCTAAGACTAATGCGGTTGAGCCACCGTGACGGATGCTAGTAGGATGATCCCTACGATCAAAGGTGATCGGACAAGTTGACCATGGGTTGAATTTGGGGACCACTGGCTCCATCGTGTAGGCGTCTCGTAGTGCTCGCTTTCGTTCCCGCTTGGGGATGTGAGTGGCATAGATCATGTTGACCGTTTTCACCTGGGGGGAAATTTCTTTTGTCCCCCCATGTTCGGACGCCGGGGCTCCTCGTCATCGTCGCTGTGCAGCCCCTTGTCCTTGTTTTCGGTGTTTTTTTTGCTGGCATGTTTAAATACCCAGCAGTATCTGTCGGTGTGGTTGGCTGGCTTTTTCGGGGTGCCATGAATTTGGCACAAGCGCTCCAATATACGCTCCAGACTGGACGGTCCCTGATTGTTTCTTTTGAACGGCTTCTTCTGCTGACCGGACTTGGGTCCGCTGAATCCGGCGTTTACTGCCGTGTCTTCAGTGTTGTCGCCGTTGTTCCGTCGTTTATGTCTGTTGCGTCATGGCTTGCCGTTAATGCCGTGGAAATCCGAAGTGCCGGAATGTGGCGTGGTGCTACTGCGAGCCAACCAGCTATCCTCGCCTGCGCAATAGCGGGTCATTAGTGTTGTGAGGGCTGCCATGGACTTGGGTTTTTCCTGGCCGAGGTGTCATGTGAGCCACTCATCGCGGATATTATGCTTAAAATCCGCCAGGGCTTCGGCGTTCGGACAGTAAACTATTTGGTTCTTTTTAGTTAGGAACCGGGTCCAGAATTTCCTGGTTGACTCTCCAGGTTGTTGAGTAATGTGGCTCAAATCATCTGCGTCCGGTGGTCGCACATATGTGCCCTGGAAGTTGTCGAGGAATCCGTCTTCTAGGTTTTCCCAACTGCCAATGGAATTTGCTGGCAGGCTGTTTAGCCAGTGCCGGGCTGGTCCTTTGAGCTTAAGGGGAAGATACTTGATGGCGTGTAGATCATCTCCGCGGGCCATGTGAATTTGGAGAAGGAAATCTTCAATCCATACTGCGGGGTCTGTTGTGCCATCATATGATTCTATGTTTACGGATTTGAACCCGTCTGGGAATTCATGATCCATCATTTTGTCAGTGAAGCAGAGGGGGTGTGTGGCGCCTTTGTGCCGGGCTATGTGGCTACGCAGTTTGAGTTGGTCTGGGTTGTTGTGTTTGGCCTGGCCGGATTTATTAATAATGTATCCGGTGTGACGATCATCGTCGCGCGCTGGGGCACGCCCTCATGATCCATAGATCGATCTTGGCTGTCCTGCTTTGTTTTCCACTATATCTTGCAGGTCCTGCTTGTTGCCCCGGGCGGTAGTGTATTGGCATGGGTGTGCAGGCTGGTATTCAGGCTGATATCCCGTTTTATCCCGGCCACGGGGTGGTCGGTCAGCCGTTTGGCGCTCGAGTCTGTATTCCTCAGCTGCCAGGACTTCAGTCCATCTATTTGTGAGCAGGTCTTGATCAGTCTGGAGTTGCTGCTACTTCTTCTTCAGGCTCCTCGCAGTGGCAGTAAGCCAGCGCTTGAAGTGCTCCTGCTCCACAGGATCCTCAGGCACGTCGAACTCATCGTCGCCGAGGCTAATCTTGTCTTCGGAGGGGGCATATAGTTGTCCTCCTCCGGATATCGGTCAGTCGCCTGTTCGTCTAGGCTAACCTGCTCCTCCTCCTGTTCGGCCTGCTCAAAGGTGGGCTGGTCAGGGTTGTATTCTTCTTCGGCACCATCCGGATTGCCTTCATCTCCGGGGCCGGTATTGCTGTGGCGGGGCTTGGAGCGGTGCCGACGACGCCCATGCTTTGTTTTTCTCCCTGAGGGGTTATCCTCCGTTGCCTCGTCTCCATTGGTTCCTTTCAGAGTGTCCACCATATATATATCGTATGAGGAGGTGGCTATCCACCGCCCTGTGGGTGGTGGTTCCTGTATCTCTCATGCATCGTCGTCCATACCGTCGATGTCTTCAGAGTCGAAGTCAAGCACGTCGGTTAAATCATCGACCGTGGCAATGAAGTGGGTGGTGGGTGGGCAGCGAATTCCTTCGTCGCCTGCTTCCCACTCAAACCGGACATAGTTCGGCCTAGAGTCCCCTGACAAAGAGAGAGACTTTAATGAGTTCAGCATATCGCCCAAGGGCGAGTGCTGGAAGATATCCGTGGCGGTGAACTCCATCACCGGAGCCCAACCTGGTTCGGCTGGCTCGAGAGTGCGCGGGCTGGAACCAACAACCGGATACGAGTCCGGGGGTCCGGAGTCACAGGCTTCCACAGAGGTGAGGCCCGTGTTCGGCTCCACCGCCGATGAATGTGCGGCCTGCGGGGCGGGGTCCACCCCTCCGTCCTTAGGCAACGCAACCTGCTCTGGATTTAGATCCGGGGCTACGGCAGGGGTGATATCCCGAGCATCGTCCGACAGCAGGTCTAAGCCGTGCTCATCGTGACTGTTCGGTGCTTCTGGTGCAGGCCCAAATCCGTCAAAGATCAAGTCTCCGCGAATATCCGCCGTGTAGTTCAAGTTTCCGAACCTGACCTGGTGGCCAGGGGCGTAGCTGTCGATCTGCTCCAGATGGCCAAGAGAATTGGCCCGCAGTGCGAAGCCGCCGAACACAAAGATCTGTCCGGGGAGAAAAGTCTCCCCCTGGACCGTGTTGTTGACGATTGAAGGCGCCATCAAGCCCTGCAGCGACGACATAGAGGAACTCTCAATGAAAGCACCAATATTGGTGTCAAAACCGGCGGATCTCAGGTAGGGGGTCCCGATCTGTGCGTCTTAGGCTGATGGTAACAGGAAGCAAATGACACAATGTTTACCCAGGTTCGGGCCCTCTCGATGGAGGTAAAACCCAACTTCCTGCTTGATTAATATTAAAGATATGAGTAGTACAAGAGTAGATCTACCACGAGATCGTAGAGGCTAAATCCTAGGAGCTAGCCTATGATGGTATGATTGTAATTGTGATCGGTCTTCCAAGGACCATCCTCTCCGGTTTATATAGACACCGGAGAGGGCTAGGGTTTACATGGAGTCGGTTACAAGGAAGGAAACACAATATCCGGATCGCCAACTTGTCTTCCACGCAAAGGAGAGTCCCATCCGGACACGGGTCGGAGTCTTGAGTCTTGAGTCTTGTATCTTCACGCTCCAATAGTCCGGACGATGTATATAGTCCGACAGTCCGGATACCCCCTAATCCAGGACTCCCTCAGGGGTTGTGATATCTTAGGATGCTGCCGACTGTAAGGTGACCTACTACACCTGTCTTGATGACGACTGAATGCTGGTTCTTGTCCAGCATGGGGTCTGCGATTCGACTGTGGACATCTGGCTCGTTGGCAAGTATTCCCCTCAAATGGGTCTGGTGTGTTGCCCCTTGGCCCATTGTCTTATCTTAGATTGGCTTGGGCCTTAGGCCGGTCCATGTGTATCCTTGGGCCTACCGCTTAGGTATATTCCATCACTAGCCCCCGAGTCTATCAAGGTCTCGCTATAGAAATCGACTGTGCACTATCAGAAAGGATTCCAAATTTCCAACTGGTCGACTGACTCGAAGCGCTTCATGTTGGTTAGCTGAGAGACCTTAGCGAACTCTTATGGTCATACCTTTCGGAGGCCAAGGGCAAGCAAATCAGAAAAAAACTTGATCATAACCATTTTCAATCTCTTCGAAAGAGGATGACTCATGGCCCAACTGTGGACATATCATCAAATTCCAAGTTGTGTCTGGGACCCCTAAGGCCCTCGACTTTACCTTGAACACAATATTTATTCCAATTATTGCTTTGCTCTCCTACCCTTCGGGTGTTTTTTTTGCCAAGAAATGTTAGGCCAAGACATGTTTCTCTAAGAGCATCTATAGCCGGATTGCACAAATTTGACCTCTCAAACGCCCGTGTACGCGCCCGGTCAATGACCGGGCGTGTCCGTTTTGATTCCATATTTGTCCGTCTGCCTCATATGTCTGGTCAAATGCGTGTCATTGGTGGAGATGAAGAGAGAGAAAGAAAACAATGAATAAAGAAATAAAAAAAGGTGGCCCGGGATGGGGCCACGTCCTACGTGACGGACTTACGGGCGCGCTCGGGCGCGTCCACGAGACCTTATATTCTTGCTACATTTGTTCTCAATATGAGGGTTCGCGGATAGTCCGGACGTATAGGGATGATATGAGGGGCCCGGTTAGATCTCCTTTCTTCTCTCTCCTGTTCGGTCACTGACCGGATGTGTTCGCGGGCGTACGAGAGGTCATTTGTGGCACCCACTTGTAGATGCTCTAATTCGTTAAAGATGACGCTCGATCATATACTTGAGGACCGTCATATTCTCACAGACAGATTCC
>NC_041381.1:368794430-368817535 GCF_002162155.2 Triticum dicoccoides | reverse complement strand
AATTTGCGAGGTATGATGCTCCATCAACATTTAGGTGACAAACACATATAGTACGTCCAAAAAAAGAAGCACTAGGCGGGCGAGGAATCGGATTGAACGGTCTTTGACTTGCGTAGACTCCAATACATCAAACTTGTCTCCGCATATCAAGATTCAAGAGAATTTTAGCTTCTTCTCCTCTAGTGTAACAAATATGAGTACTAAACATGCATGGATGGATAATGAGATGGACTCTTTAAGGGGTGTGACGCTTGCAGATGCTGCTAATACATTTGCAGCGGACTGACCAAGTGCAGTTCAGTTAACTGAACCTGCAACACCACTGTTGGGCTTGGGTCGAGTGCGTGTGTGGGTTTTGTGTTTGGGCTGCGGCCTTGTAAGGGTGGCCCAGTGGGGCAACTGCATATGTACGACGCACCGGACGAAATGGCAGCGATTGTTTGATCGAACCCCTTTCCCCTTCTCCAAGTCCTCACCTACCCTGCTTTCCCCGTTCCTCAACCCCAATTCTAGATCGTGATCTCTCCTGGGCATTACAGTGGTACTCAGAGCCTCCAATCCTCTAGAAAATATTTCTCCGATCGGGCCGTCGCAGTTCGCTAATCCTCCAGATCGAACAGTAACATCCACCGAGCTAGGTGCGAGCCGCTCCGACGAGCTCGCTCGAAATCCTACTCGAGGTTCACCTTGATTCGGAGCACGACCACGACGTCGCCCAAACCCTCCACCCAGACACGCCGCGTGCTGGATGTGATGACGAAGAAGATGGACAAGCTTCAGACCCTGCTCGAGTCCGTGATCCGCCGCCTCGACGACAACCAAAAGACAACGGATGAGCGTCACCAAGCCCAGGTCGCCTACAACAACCAGGTCTCCAACGAGCTCAAGCACTTGGCCAAGCAGATAGATCTGACGCAAGCAGATGTGGACGAGGCCCGCAAGTCCCCTTTGCTGCTCGACCCTGGCACATCAGTGATGAGTCACCACCGGACTCTGGCTCCTCCAGTCAAGCTCCTCCCCCTCCACCACCAACGACTCGTCCACCACCACCTCCGCCGTTCTACACCGAGGGCGCCGCGCAGCTTCCGTTTGCCCGCCTCGTCAACCACGGCCCTCCGCTCCTACTCCAGAATTCGCCAACCGCGTACGAGCCACATCGCGGGGTCGACCACTACACCAAGTCACCCAAGCATGACTTCCCCCATTTCGACGGTGATGCGCCACGCATCTGGCTCGACCGGTGCATCTCATACTTCGAGCTCTACCGAGTGCCACCGCACAACTGGGTCACAACAGCACGGCTGTACATGGATGGAATCGCAGCGATGTGGCTGCAGGCATATCGGCAGACACACCCTGCTATGTCATGGGCGTCATTCAGAGCCGCTGTCGAAGCAGAATTTGGCCCCAAAGAGTTTGAAGCACAAATGCATCATCTAGTTCAATTGTGACAAACTGGCAGTGTTCAGGAGTACCGTCAGCAATTCGAAATCTCAATGTATCATCTGCTTTCCTTGGATCCAACCCTGAGAACACAATTCTTCATATCTCAGTTTCTGTTGGGTCTGAAGGATGAACTGCGGTTGGATGTTAGGTTACAAGCCCCAACTAGCATTACCAGAGCTGCTGTGTTTGCACGCATTCAAGAGGAAGAATTGGAAAAACAAAGAGCACCGCGCGACCGCATTGTTTCGATGGGGCGACCACCACCAACAGCACCTGCAGCAGCTGCGCAGGCTCGTGCAGCCGCTCAACCTCGTCTAGGCAGCGACGAGTACGCTCGCGAACGTCAGCTCAAGGAATTCAGAAGAGCCAACGGTCTCTGTTTCCACTGTGGAGACAAGTATTCATGCGAGCATCAGTGCAAGCGCACCAGTTAAATACTGATGATCGAAGTAGGGGACTTTGGAGAGATTCTTTCAGACGACACCGTGCATGCTCTGCAACTCTTGGACCATCCTGACGCTCAAGAGCCCGAATGCTGCGCAATATCGCAATACGCAATTTCAAGAGAGGAAGCACCATCTACAATTCGCTTGCGCACACAAGTTGGAGATCAATACATGTTGTTGCTAGTGGATTCGGGCAGCTCACATAGTTTCATCAGCGAGTCCTTTGTGCAGCACGAGTTAGCGAAAACAGAGGCCTTACCACTGGTGTCAGTTCAGGTGGCAAATGGGCAACGTCTGCACTGCAACAAGATTGTTCGACAACTGGGATGGCAAGTACCTGGACACACCTTTTATACAGATTTCATGGTACTGCCACTGGGAGCATACGATGGAGTCCTCAGCATGGATTGGTTGGCCTCACACATTTGGCAACTGAAGACGATCACGTTCCAAACTGATGGGAAGACAGTGCATCTTCCGGGCATCAGAACCGCAGATCTCCCACCGATCACAGAATTGGATGTGTATGAACTTCATCGCATGGAAGTGGCCAACGACATTTGGACTGCAACCCTAGTTATAGTTGAGCGGGCAGATAAAGAAAACCAAGAACCAGTTCCACCAAATATTTGGAAAGTGCTATCGGAATACAAGGATGTGTTCGCCGAACCAACCACGTTACCGCCTCGTCGACAGTATGACCATGGTATTCACCTTGAACCAGGCACTGTTCCTATCAACACCAAACCATATCGGTACTCACCTGCTCAACAGGACGAGATTAAGAAGCAAGTGCAAGACATGCTTAAAACCGGCGTCATTGCACACAACATGAGTGCATACGCTGCACCAGTTCTGTTGGTAAAGAAAAAAGACGGCAGCTGGCGATTCTGTGTTGACTTCAGACGACTGAATACGGCAACTGCCAAAACAAATTTCCACTGTCGGTTGTGGACGAGCTGCTGGACGAACTGGCAGGTGCTACCTACTTCTCCAAGATCGATCTGTGTGCTGGATATCATCAGATCCGTATGCGCGAGGAGGATGAAGAGAAGACATCCTTCAAAACTCACCACGGGCACTACCACTTCAGAGTGATGCCATTTGGCATGTGCAACGCCCCTCCAACTTTTCAGTGTCTCATGAACACTGTATTCGGGCGATACATTCGTAAGTTTATCGTCAAATTTCTCGATGATATTCTTGTTTTCAGCACTGACCTGCGGGAACATGAGGAGCACCTGCGGCTCACCTTGCAACTGCTCCATGAACACCAGCTCTTCGCCAAGGAATCCAAGTGCTCGTTCGCGCAAACCAGCATCGAATACTTGGGGCACGTGATCTCCAAGGACGGAGTCGCCACCGACACAACCAAGACCAGCGCCATGCAGGCCTGGCCCATGCCCACGACGGCCACCGAGCTCCGCGGCTTCCTCAGCCTGACCGGCTACTACCGCAAATTTGTCCCTCACTATGGCATCATCGCGAAGCCACTGACACAACTTCTGACAAAGAAAGGATTCGTCTGGAACGACAAGGCGCAGCAGGCGTTCGAGCTGCTGAAGCAAGCCATGGTGATCACGCCAGTGCTGGCACTCCCCGACTTCGCCAAGCCGTTCGCCATCGAGACCGATACGTGCGATACCGGCGTGGGGGAAGTGCTCACACAGGACGACCATCCCGTTGCGTACCTCAGCAAGGCCTTGGGCATCAAGAATCAAAATCTTTCCACTTACGAGAAGGAGTTCTTGGCGGTGATGATGGTGATCGACAAGTGGCGGCCTTACTTGCAACACACTCCGTTCGAGATCTTCACCGACCACAAGAGCCTGTGTGCACTTACAGATCAACAGCTGGCTACGGACCTCCAGCAAAAAGCCATGTCCAAGCTGGTGGGTCTGCAGTTCTCCTTCCGCTACAAGAAAGGCGCCGACAATGGAGCAGCGGACACGCTGTCCCGCGCCAGCCATCTTCTCGCGCTCGATGCTCTCTCTTTGTGTCAGCCCCAATGGCTCTAGGAGGTGGCCAACTCCTACGAAACTGATCCTGACGCGCAAGAGCTGCTGGCCAAGCTCGCGGTCACCACCACCGACGACCAAGGGTGCACATTGCAGACTGGCGTCATCAGGCAGCACGGTAGGCTCTGGATTGGCGCCAACTCCATGTTGCAGACCAAACTCATCGCCGCTCTCCAGCACAGTGCTGTTGGTGGTCACTCCGGCTCCACGGCCACCTACCACCGCATCCGCAAGCTGTTCGCCTAGCTCGGGCTGAAGCGTGCCGTGGAAGATTTTGTCCGGCAGTGCGCCATGTGCCAACACGCCAAGCACGAGCACATGCACCCTTCTAGCAAGCTCCAACCCCTTCCAATTCCCAGGAACCATGGCAGGAGCTGACCATGGATTTCGTGGAGGGGCTGCCGAAATCTGAGGGCTTCGACGCAATCATGGTCGTCGCTGACCGGCTGACCAAGTATGCCCACTTCATGTCACTTCGTCATCCCTTCACCGCCGTCCAGGTCGCTCGCGTCTTCTGGGAGCACATCATCAAGCTTCATGGCGTGCCGCATTCGATCGTCTCCGACCGTGACAAGATCTTCACGAGTGCCATGTGGCGCGAATTGCTCGCTGCCGCTGGAACCAAGCTGCTCTACTCCACCGCGTACCACCCACAGACGGACGGCCAAACCGAGCGTGTCAATCAGTGCTTGGAGATGTACCTTCGGTTTGCAGTACACGATACGCCGCGGCAATGGCGCAAGTGGCTACCGGCGGCGGAGTTCTGGTACAATTCTGCACATCACACCTCCCTAAATTGCTCTCCCTTCAAGGCGCAGTACGGCAGAGAGCCCAACCTAGGGGGTTTACCACACCTGAGCATCGCTTCCCAGCGACGCGGCATCCGACAAGCTGGACTAGACTGCACATGGACCTGTTGCGCGTGCAGCTGGCGCGTGCTCAAGCTCGATTCAAGAAACAGGTGGATCGACACTGAGTAGAATGAGCCTTCGACGTCAGCGAGCAAGTCCTTCTGAAACTGCAGCCATATGCACAATCCTCTGTCACCAATCGCCCCTGCAAGAAGCTCGGCTACAAGTTCTTGGACCCCTTCCTGGTGACAGAACGCATTGGCACGCTGGCGTATCGACTGCAACTTCCCCAAGGCAGCAACATCCATCCGGTATTCCACGTCTCCCAACTGAAGCCGTTCACTCCAGATTATACTCCGGTGTTTTCTGAACTGCCACGAGTACCGGGCCTTGCCGGCGAGCAAACTGAACCAGTGGCGATTCTGCAACGGTGCATGATGAAGAAAGGGGGTGCCCCCTGTTGTGCAACTACAAGTGCAATGGGCAAACATGCCACCATCGGCCACAACCTGGGAATACTACGACGTCCTTCGCCATCGGTACCCAACAGCTTGCATCTGGGAAGAGGCTGCATCGCAAGAGGGGGGCAATGTCACGCATGCAGATGCTGCTAATACATCTGCAGCGGACTGACCAAGTGTAGTTCAGTTAACTGAACCTGCAACACCACTGTTGGGCTTGGGTCGAGTGCGTGTGTGGGTTTTGTGTTTGGGATGCGGCCTTGTAAGGGTGGCCCAGTGGGGCAGCTACATATGTACGACGCACCGGACGAAATGGCAGCGAGTGTTTGATCGAACCCCTTTCCCCTTCTCCAAGTCCTCACCTACCCTACTTTCCCCATTCCTCATTCCCAATTCTAGATCGTGATCTCTCCTGGGCATTACAAGGGGAAATGAGTAAAATCAACCGACTGATTTTGTTGAAAGATCAGCCGCTTCGTTCGGCTGCCACGTATCGCATCACGTGTGTGTGGTGAGTCTCTCTCACCTCTTAACCTTATCCCTTTGCCTCTTCCCATTCTTCCTCTTCCCACCACATATCCCTCTCCCCGCCGTCGTCATCAAACTCCACCAGCGCTTCTATAGAGAACTGTCAGAGATGACACAGCAAGCTAGCCTTGACCGGCCGCACTACACCACTGCAATCCCGGCTGCTCGACAACACATTTGCTGGAAGCCCTGCGCCGGCGTCGATGTTGCATGGTCACACACTAGCCACAACATGTGGCGTGCTGCTACCCAGCTCATCCACAAGCACGGCAGGGCCGATGCTCTGCTCCTGCCCAAGCACAACCGGGCCACGGGCGTTCAAGAGCAGAGCTCATCTACTGCAAGGGGTCTGCCATCGGCTCTCTAGGGGCGATGCCGACGCTGTTGGAAATGGAAGGAGGATGCGCCACCGCAAGCCGTTGTCACCGGTGCTGCAAGCAGCCGTGCGTCGCAGCTGTGGACATTGATGGTGTTGTAAAGCACGCCATGAGTGCTTTGATGGAGCTTCCATGCGTGGTTGTCGGTGCTACGATTGTGTTGCAGCGGGAGCATCGCATGGGCCGTCGGTGCTGCGATGGAGCATCACCGGCTTTGCGATGATGAACGCGAAGGGGCGGCTGTTGGCGCTGCAACTCCGGGAATGTTATGCGGGAGCCGGTGCTGCAATGGAGCATCGTTGGCTCTGTGACAATGAATGCAATGGGGTGGCTGATGGTGGCGCAAGTCTGGCAATGCTACGTGGCCGCCGGTGCTCCAATGGAGCATCGTTCACTCTGTGACGATGATGTAATGACTGCAAGTCCGGCGATGTTACGCGGCCATTGGTCCTGCAATGGAGCATCACCGGCTCTGTGACGATGAATGCGATGGGGCGGCCGATGGTGTTGCAAGTCCGGCGATGCTACGGGGCCACTGGTGCTTCAATGGAGCGTCGCCGGCTCTGTGATGATGACAGCAACGGGGCGGCTGATGGTGTTGCAACATCGGTGATGCTACGTGGCCGCTGGTGCTGCAATGGAGTATCGCCGGCTCTATGACGACGACCGTGATGGGGCAACCCATCGTGCCGCAACTCCGGCGATGCTACACGGCTGCCGGTGCTGGAATGGAGCATCGCTAGCTCTATGACGTTGATCGCGACAGGGCAGCCGATGGTGCTGCAACTCCGATGGTGCTACGTGGCCATCGGTGCTGGAATCTTCGCCCACCGTCGTGCTTCAAGTTGAAGGCCAGTGACTACTAGTGTAGTAGTGTTGCAAGCTGGCCGGGCGCGGCTGCTCGATGGAGTCACACAGATCCTGCGTTGCAGCATGATCGGTTGCTACGAGCTCGGCGGAGTCACATGAAAGCTGCGTTGCGGCATGCGTTGATGGTCGGTCATGGCATTATTAATGGCGTTTCACTACAAGCTGACCGGAGGGCGTGGCCAGTGAGATTACGGCCTCATCGAAGCTACATGATAGCATGCAGGGGGACCGAGCAATAATCCTAGACTCACGGGCCTGTTACAGGGTTTACGTCATTTTCTTCTAAACTAATCTCTCCCCCCTGGATTTTTAGCGGGGGTGATGTCGTGGTACTAAGTCTGACAGTAAGAATAGGGGGTATGTATAAGGAGGCAAGGCCCTAGCTACGGTAAGGATGTACACACGAGTTTTACGAGTTCATGCCCCTCTCGGAGGAGGTAAAAGCCCTACGTCTTGGTGCCCTCAGGCGGTCGACTGGAATATGGATGTGTGTGTTACAGGGGGTGCGAAACCTTGTCCCAGAAGAGGGGGTGGCTTATATAGAGTGCACCAGGACCGCAGCCCACCTCCGTTACAGGGGTTCAATGTACATTAAGACAGGACGTTACTGGTAACGCCAACTATAAAGTGTATTTAATGATCTTTAAGACTAAGGAGTGAACGCCTGGCCGTTGCCGTCCTGAGTGACTCCTGGTCTTCTCTAGGTCGAGTGGTTTCTTGTATAGTCGAATGGCTTCATCTTGGTCAAGTGATACCAGGAGAGAGGGGTACCCGAGTGAGATGACTGGTCGAGTGGATTGCACTCGACGACTTCAATTGGTACTCTGTGTTGTCCTTTGAATGTCTTTGCTTCTAGGGTAGTGACCTTGGGTAGGGCGTATAGGTCAGGCCTATGACCCTATCCTAGGTCTGTGGCATCATCATTAGCCCCCGAATGGATTGAGGTCCGAGTGAAAAGAAGGTTGAAGTTAGTCTTGCCTTGACTCTTGTGCTTCACAAGTACCCATGCTGGATTGGAGGCCCATGCTGGAACTTGGGCTTTGTTTCAGTTGCCTTGATCGATTCAGAAGTTATCGATGGATTTATACTGGCACTCGTCGAGTGTTATTTTGGTGAGAAATCTTGGGCGTGATTGGTTGCTGCGTATCCCGGATCTCACGGGATTCAAAATTTTGGGAAGCGCACGAGGCGGAGCGCGCCGCAGTAAGCGGGACGGATAGACAGGGGCGCCTTGATTTCTGTGCCACCTTGTTCGCCATGTATCCTGCGCGCGACTGTTGCGGGATTTGACAGGATTTCTCGGGCCCACGCGTCAGCCACTCCGAAGTGGGTCCTTAAAAGGCATCGGGGCCGAGGCATCTGCACTGTGCGCATTCATCCTCCCTCTTCCTTATCCGCTTCTCCACTACATCTTTTTCCTCTGCCCTCGCCGCCGCCGCCCCGCCACCATGGTGAAGGACAAGACAACGACACTGGAGCATGCGAAGAAGGCGACGGGGGCGGCGAAAGGCAAGAAGATGAATCGGGGGTCGTCGTCGAGGTCCGCGCTGTCGCCGGGCTAGATCCACGGCGATCGGATCCGATCTTCGCTCCGATCAGAGGATTTGGGGGAGCTGGCCGACTCCAGTTTGATCGCTGCCGGGGCCGCGAGGCTGCCGGAGGGGGAGACGGAGCCTCAGCTGCGGTCAGGTGAGTGTGTCCTCCTTGCTACCCACGTCGACCGTGGTTTCTCCCTTCCTCCGCATCCTTTTTTCCGGGGCTTCTTGAACTTTTTTGGTGCCCAGCTTCACCACTTCTCTCCCAACACCATCACGTATCTCGCTGCGTTTTTGTCCATGTGTGAGAAGTTTCTGGGCTGTCGACCGCACTGGGGTCTCTTCAAACACATCTTCACAATTTGCTCCCAGACTGTGAAGAAGGCAAATTCGAGTGACGAGAGGACACATGTGATGTGTGGGGGCCTAGGGATCCAGGTGAGGAAGAGGAGTGCTTTCCCTCCCATGACACTCCCTGAGTCACTCAGGGGTTGGCAATCGACCTGGTTCTATTGCCAGGATATTGCGACTCCTGGTTAGTCGATCGGTCTCCCCCCGTTTTCCCCAGATCGCGCCCAGCAACCTTCTTCACTGAAAGTGCCGCTGCGGAGAGGGTGGAAACGAACATGTTGGTCGAGAGGGTGGTCTAGTTGGTCCATCAGGGAGTAACTCGCATGGATTTTTTGGAGGTGTTTCTTAGTCAACGCATCCAGCCGCTCCAAGTTCGTGACCACTCGATGTGGATGTACTCGGGAGCCAACGACAGTGCTCGGGTTCACCTACAGGATGTTACAGATGAGATGGTGGCCTTGTGGCTGAAGGGCATTACAGGAAACAAGGATAACCCTAAGGGAGCCAGGAGAGTCAATCCATTCGACACCAACAACCAGCCAGACAAGGTCTAACCTGCACTATCGAGTGTACTTCAATCTGTCTTGCAACTGTTTCTGAATCCGACTGATATTTGATTGACTTCTTGTCATGTATGTTTATACTGAGATGTACTCAATGCCCAATGGTGAACAAGCCCTGGAGCAAGACCAGGAGGGAGAGGACAGTGCGGAAGAGAGCGGTGACTGGTGAGGGAGTCCTGGATAAGGGGGTATCCGGACAACCGGACTATATTCATCGTCCGGACTATAGAAGCGTCAAGATACAAGACTCAAGACTTCGGCTCGTGTCCGGATGGGACTCTCCTTTGCGTAGAGGACAAGCTTGGCGATCCAGATATTATGTTTCCTTCCTTGTAACTGACTCCATGTAAACCCTAGCTCTCCGGTGTCTATATAAACCGGAGAGGATGGTCCTTAGAAGGCCGATCACATTTTCAATCATACCATCATAGGCTAGCTCTTAGGGTTTAGCCTCTACGATCTCGTGGTAGATCTACTCTTGTATTCCACATATCTTCAATATTAATCAAGCAGGAAGTAGGGTTTTACCTCCATAGAGAGGGCCCGAACCTGGGTAAACATTGTGTCCCTTGCTTCCTGTTACCATCAGCCTAAGACGCACAGATCGGGACCACCTACCCAAGATTCGCTGGTTTTGACACCAACATTGGTGCTTTCATTAAGAGTTCCTCTGTGTCGTCGCTTCAAGGCTTGATGGCGTCTTCAATCGTCAACAACGCAGTCTAGGGTGAGATTTTTTTCCTTGTACAGATCTTTGTGTTCAGCGGCTTCGCACTGCGGGCCAACTCGTCTGGCCAGTTGGAGCAGATCGATAGCTTTGTCCCTGGCCGCCAGATCAGGTTTGGAAACTTGCACTACATGGCAGATATCCGTGGAGACTTGATCTTCGGCGGATTCGAGCCTGCGCACTAGCGCCGTACAGTCACGACGAGCACGGCCTAGACCTGCAGTCGGACAATACTCGGGACATCATCCCCGAAGCAGCCCTGGATCTACATCCAGGGCAGGTTGCATTGCCTAGGGACGGAGGGCTGGACCCCGCCCCGCGGACCGCACACTCATCGGCGGTGGAGCCGAACACAGGTCCCACCTCTGTGGAGGCCTGTTACCCTGGACCCCGGACTCATATCCGGTTGTTGGTCCCGATCCGCTTGCTCTCGAGCCAGCCGAGCCAGGCTGGGCTTCGGTAATGGAGTTTACAGCTGCGGACATCTTTCAGCACTCGCCCTTTGGCAACATGCTGAACTTGGTAAGGTCTCTCTCTTTTTCAGGAGACTCTGGGCCGAACTATGTCCGGCCTGAGTGGGAAGCAGGCGACGAGGGAATTCGATGCCCACCCACCACCCACTTCATTGCCACGATCGAAGATTTAACCGACGTGCATGACTTTGGCTCCGAAGACATCGACGGTATGGACGACGATGCAGGAGACGCTCCAGAATGCCTGGGGCGCGGGACTACTATCTCGTCACACGATATATACATGGTAGATATACCCAATAAGGACGACAGCAATAAACCGGAAGGTAAAACACCCGGAAAAAAGCCAAAAAGGCGGCGCAGATGCTGCTCAAAGTCCAGCAATGGCAAAAATAGCGACAAGAGCGCAATAAGGGCTGATATACCCGCAAACTCCAAAAGCAATACCAACCACACGGACTCAGCGATGGAGCAGGACCAGCCAGGTCACGCCAAATCAAGTTTGGAGCAAATATCCGATCACAATGATCCGGAGGGACGAGCTCATGATGCCGCCCAGAGCAGGAAGACAGTCCGGACGGCGATGCATTCATCATCCCGGACGAACAAGTGGAATGAGACAACCTCCACAGAAAGCTTATGGCCACCGCAAGAAATCTAAAAATGCAGAAGCAACGGCTCAAAGCCGCACAGGTAAAGCTCAGCCGAAGATGGAATAAAGTGCTAGACACCGAAGAAAGATATGGCGATGACCGCCATACGAAAAGCTATCCAAAGCGCAAGCTAGTGCCAGAATTCGACGACGCGGCCGTTCCACCAAAAGAAAATTTGACCAAGAAATCAGACGTACAACTTCACAACCATCACAGAGTGGCTGCGGACACTGCGCACAATCCACGCAAGCATCCGGATAAGAAGGGCGGTGCAGCTAGGTCCATATATGGATCCAGAAGACCCACCCCAGTGAGGGAATTTGGTCACCCAAATGCTCATGCATGCCAGATACCAGTTCGGAATCAACCCCGGACACAACAAAAGCCGACTACAGGCCACAATGCGCCCAGATACAGAGGGGCTGTGCACCCCCTGTGCTTCATCGAAGAAGTACTGGACCATGAATTCCCACAAGGCTTTAAACCTGTGAACATGGAGGCATACGATGGCACAACAGACCCAGGGGTCCGGATAGAGGATTTTATCCTGCATATTTACATGGCTTGTGGGGATGACCTCCACGCCATCAAATACCTTCCCCTCAAGTTGAAGGGACCAGCTCGACACTGGTTGAAAAGCCTCCCCGAAAACTCAATTGGGAGTTGGGAGGAACTCGAAGACGCCTTCAGGGCCAACTACTAAGTCCGGCCTCCGGATGGAGGCGATCTAAGTCACATAATCCAACAACCCGGAGAGTCCTCCCGTAAGCTTTGGAACACATTCCTCACTAAGAAGAATCAAATTGTCGACTGTTCGGACGCCGACGCCTTAGCGGCTTTCAAACATAGCATCCGTGACGAATGGCTCGCCCGACACCTCGGCCAAGAAAAGCCAAGGACAATGGCAGCCTTAACAAGCCTTATGACCCGCTTTTGCGCGGGTGAGGATAGCTGGCTGGCCCGTAAAGGCACCAACGACCCCAGCACATCGAAATAAGGGATGGCAACGGGAAGCCACAATGTAATAAAAACAAACGCCAAAACAAGGAAGAGAGCCCGGACAACACAACGGTCAATGCCAGATTCAGGGGCTCTCGACCTGATCAGCAAAAGAAGCCATTCAAAGGCAGTAAAGATGGACTGTCCGGTATGAACAGAGTCCTGGACAGACTATGCCAAATTCATGGCACCCCGGAGAAACCTGCGAACCACACCCATAGAGAGTGCTGGGTCTTCAAGCAGGCCGGCAAATTAAATGCCGAACACAAGGGGAGGGACACACCAAGCGAAGACGAGGATGAACCTCACCAGCCGAACACTGGGGGATAGAAAAAATTCCCGCCAGAGGTTAAAACAGTAAACATGATCCACGCGACTCACACATCCATGAGAAGGCATGACCGCGCGCCCATAGAAGCGCACGAGGTAGAGACCGTCGTACCCATGTCTCACTACTGGATGTCCCGTCCGATCTCTTTCGATCACATGGATGGCCGAACTACAATTCGGCAAGGAGGATCACAGGCCTTGGTGCTTGACCCAATAATCGACAGATACCGTCTCACCCATGTCCTCATGGACGGCGGCAGTGGTCTCAATCTAATATATGAAGACACTGTCCGTAGAATGGGGATAGACCCATCCAGAATTAAACAAAGCAACACCACTTTTGAAGGGGTGATACCGGGCGTTGCAGCCTGCACCAGGGGCTCCGTCGTGCTGGAAGTAACATTCGGCTCCCCAGGCAACTCCAGAAGCGAAGAGCTGCTCTTCACCATCGCACCCTTCCGAAGCAGCTATCACGCATTGCTAGGAAGAACGGCCTTTGCCCGCTTTAACGCATTGCCACACTATGGCCACCTTACAATCAAGATGCCTGGTCCCCGTGGCATTATCACTGTTAGCGGAATCATAGAGCGCCCTTCACGCGCAGAGGAGTACGCGACGGCCCTGGCGGCCGGACTGTAAGCGGCCTCCAGTATTAGAAAACATGATTGGTCATTATGACCACAGACACGGTTAGACGAGTCCGGTAGCCCGGATATAATTAAAACATGGCACCGTATATGTAATCCCATAATGAAACTAGGGGCGGTATATATTTAATACAGCCCCACGCTCGGCTCGACCTTATTGGCAGGCCAATGGATTACACTTTTATTACCAATCGCATACTTACGTTGCACCCTATAACAAGGTTTTCTTTTTTTTTTACAAACAAAATTCGCGCGATACCCTTCCAGGATATGGCACAACGGAGACAAAGGCGCAGACGTGCAGCAGGGCCCCGTGCAACATGTTTCTTTTTTGGATTAAGCCCCTGTGTAAACCTTTTCTACTGCCTCTTGTTGTTTAAACCATCCGATGGGTTCTATACCCACAGAGGATACTACCGCTTTTGGCATTTGGCCACGGTAGACTAAATTGCACGTACCTAGGAATAAAGGGCTTACAACAGGATCTTGTCGGCCTACCTTCCTTTACAAAAGACCGAACACCCTCGGGAGTGTTCGGTGTCACGAGTTTGGCCATATATGCATCAGCTACGAATCATGTCTTTGGTCAAATGTTGGGTTTGCCCGGATCCTGGGTTTGCCACCTTACATTTCGCTATCATCCGGCTAAGGCAGGCCAAAGGAGAACTACTGCGATTGTGTCCCGGTTATTCCGGATGAGCGCCTCAGTAGAGAAAGCTGAAAACTGACCGTCATGATACAACAAAAGACTGTTCAACCACTTGAAGACTCACCGGAATCCCTAAAGATTCCTCCGCATTAACGTAGGGCCGCTTCCCGGCCATGTACACACGCGCCCGTATTCGGATGCACGCTAAGGTACCAGGGGGTACATAGTAGCCCCACCATTATACTTCCATGGCTAAGCGAAAGTGTTACAGCTATATAGTCCGGTTGCCTAGTTTGACGTGCGATCACCTCCTTCATAGACCAAGACGTTGGATCAAGTGTGATTAAGCATATTTTTTTCGCAAACACCCCCGCATTACATGCGTGGGGGATGAAGCCAACGACTGCTATCTTTCGGACTACTTATACATATAAGAACGACCGCACAGGGGGGGACAATCATACTTTCGGGCAAAAGTATAAACATAGCCTCATAATTAAACTAAACATTGTTCTCTACAATGATTCGGCTTATCACTCGAATGAAGCATTCTTCGAGCACTGCGCCTCTATTAGGCGGGAACCTTCCGTGACTTGTGCCAAGTAGTGCTTGGCCGGATATTGGCCTCCCATCGGATTGTGGCTCGCTATTATAGTGGCCTCCATATCCGTCCAATAAGCTTTAATGCGGGCCAGTGCCATCCGCGCACCCTCTATGCACGCCGACCTCTTCATGGCGTCAATCCGAGACACGGCTCCAAGGAACTGCTGCACCAAACCAAAATAGTTGTTTGGCTTAGGCCCCTTCGGCCAAAGATGGTCTATTACAGACCGCATTGCCAGCCCGGACAGCCTATGGGCTCCGCCATAGAAGCCACCTTCTCATTCAGCGGCAGCGGGCGAGTGGGAGCATTGAACTGTGACCAGAAAATCTTCTCCACTTCTTCATCGCCTTGACCCTCGAAGAACTTGACAGTGTCAGCTATACTATTCGCCAAGTCCGCATATGCGTCTGCCGGACTCAAGCGCCCCGCCAGGGGAGCATACTTGGGATCCAAGAACTTTGTCCGCAGCAAGTATGAGCCCCCAGCAAAAATTTGGCCGGCCTATTGGAGCCGCATACTGAGGATCTCGGTTCGCATCTCCTTGGCAGCATTAAGTGCCTTGTCCAGCTCGGCCGAGTTAGCCTTACTCTCCTTTTCGAGGAGTGCGCACCGGTCGGCAGCATTCTTTAACTCCCCAGCCATTTTGGCTCTCTTTTCTTCGCTTCGGCGATGAGCAGCCTGTTCGGCTCTCAATTCTTCGGCCGCCTTTAGGGCAGCCGCATTGCTAGCCCGAGCTTGTTCCTTGGCTTGAGCAAGCTCCGCCCTTAGGGCCTCCACGGCAGCAGCACCATCTGCAGTGCAACCACATGGCATTAATATTCTGACCCTCTTACATTTCCCTATAAATCATAATAAGGGAAGCCGAGCACATACCCTATGACTCCTCCAGCCGCTTATTCACCAGCATGATATCGACATCAATTGATCCAATCTGCCTCCTTAGTTCGGCAGCTTCAAAGGACTGGTCGGCTGCCGGATCCTTGTATACCTGCGCACATGTGCGGCGCAGCCATTAGTATATGATCCCCCATTTGCCGCCTACGGCGGGCAACCAAAGTCTCAGGGACTACTATCTATAGGGAGCACACCTAGCGCGTGCTTCATAACCAAAAAGTTGTGCATTTTTTACTACATACCTCAAAGCCTTTGAGCAGGCTTGTAAATGCCTCATTCAAGCCGCTGATAGCGGATGAAAACTTCGTGAGCACCGTGCTTATTAAGGAGATGTGCTCCTCCGAGAGCGCGGCTCGCGGTAGACGATCCGTCAGTACGTTCGACCGGACACTACACTGCACCGGACCCTTCTCATCGCCCCCCGTGGGAGCCAAACGCTCCGGGCTCAGGGCGGCTGACGTATTGGCCTCCTGCTTCAGCAGATCCGGACTCCTCCGTGATGACACCTCCGTGTCGCCCGCTTCATGAGGCAGAGAGGTGGGTGGAGTCTCACTCTCCATCATCTCCGGACGAAGGTCCCCCGAAGACAAACTCTGTTGAGAAGAGCTGCTCGCCGGACTACAAAAGACAAAGTCCTGGTTATGGATCTTGGAGTAACACCATACTTTTTGAATTATGAACAACTTACGGCTTGTTGGAGGGCTGGCCCCATGGTGGGCATGACGCGGTGAGGATGCCCGTCGCGGCAAAGCCCTCGGGCGATGTTTTTTCCCTTGCTTGGGCGTCTCCGCCTCCAAATCTTTGGAGGCGGCCCTCTTCTTCCCGCGTGGGGAGGAGGCTTTGACCTCCCCTTTCCGGCTATCCTCCATAGGACAGGTAGCCATTTCTCCGGTCTGGATACGTAGCGCGTGAAGTTCGGCTTCACTGCCCTTTCCTTCGCCTTTCCCTGAAGGGATTTTGCTGAGCGCCCGGCCCAGCATCTTTGCAATAGTAGGACCAGGCGAGCCTTCAGGAAGTGGCGCCGAACACCTGATTCTCTCCGCCTTGTGAAGCCATTCCTGGGCACGGCAGAGTTTTTAGAATAATGGTTATGATAAATATAAACGAAGTGTCCAACTTTGATGTTACTTACTTGGGCATCCAGGCGATTGTATCTTAGGCCCGCATCATCGGTGGTATCCGGACACTTCACTTGAGGTCCGAAGAATAATTTGCACATTCCTTCGAGCTTCAGGCCGAAGAAGTGCTTAATAGCCCGCAGACCCTCCGGATTAAATTCCCACATCCGGAGAGGCCGACGTTTGCACGGCAACATCCGCCGAATCAGCATCACTTGTATTATGTTGACAAGATTTATGTCCCCCTCGATAAGCTCCCGGATACGATTCTGCAGTTCTGGTACATCGCCAGTAGGCCCATAGTTCCGTCCCACATCGGTCCAAGACGCCAACTGTGACAGAGGGCCTGAGTGGAACTCGGGGGCGGCTACCCACTTTGTGCCCCTGGGAGCAATGACATAGAATCATCTCCGTTGCCATACGCCGGATACTTCCGGAAAAGAACCCTCTGGCCATGGGGCATCGGCGTGTCTGCTTATTACAGCGCCTCCGCACTCCGCATGTCGCCCCCCGATCATCTTCGGCTTCACATTAAATGTCTTCAGCCATAAGCGGAAGTGTGGGTTGACGTGGAGAAAGGCCTCGCACACGATAATGAAGGACGAGATGTGGAGGACGGCGTTTGGAGCCAGATCGTGGAAATCCAACCCGTAGTAGAACATGAGCCCCCTCACGAAGGAGTCGAGGGTGAGGCCTAGGCCTCGAAGGAAGTGAGGGATGAACACGACGCTCTCGTTCGGCTCTGGCATGGGAATAACTTGCCCCGGAGTAGGAAGCCTGTGCTAGATATCGCGGTCAGGTATCCGACCTCCCTAAGCTTCGCAATGTCCTCCTCTTGAATCGAGGAGGCCACCCACCGGCGTGTTGCGTCGGATCCGGACATGTTGGAGGATCTGGGGTGCTGGAGCTTGGGGTTTGAGTGCTGGAGCTCGAGGGGCAAGGAGGAGCAGGAGAGGTGGTAAAAGGCGTAGGCCTCGACCCCTTCATAAAAGGGAAGAATACCAAGAGTCCTCAGCATGACCGCTTGAGACTTATCTACAAATACATGGAATCATACCAACGGTCGCCGTGGGGTCACATATGCCCATATTGATAAAAGAGCCCGTGTTAAGGGGGACACGATTTCTGCTTTGGCAGGACATGCCAATAAAACCGCCTCGCGACGCGAGGAGACGCTGGTTCGTGTTGGACCAGACCATGATACAAGGGCACGGCGTGCAAAAATTGCCAGCGGAATGGATTTATGCTAGGGTATGTGAAGATCATCTTGCAGAGCCGGACACAGTCTACGTGTTCGATAATCATCTTGGAGTATTTGGAGGAGGAACCCGTCTTGCAATGCCGAAGACAAGATTGCGCGCAGGACTCATCGTCATTGAAGCCTGGTTTAGGGGCTACTGAGGGAGTCCTGGAAAAGGGGGTATCCGGACAGCCGGACTATATTCATCGTCCGGACTATAGAAGCGTCAAGATACAAGACTCAAGACTTCGACTCGTGTCCGGATGGGACTCTCCTTTGCGTGGACAAGCTTGGCGATCCAAATATTATGTTTCCTTCCTTGTAACCAACTCCATGTAAACCCTAGCTCTCCAGTGTCTATATAAACCAGAGAGGATGGTCCTTAGACGGCCGATCACATTTTCAATCATACCATCATAGGCTAGCTGTTAGGGTTTAGCCTCTACGATTTCGTGGTAAATCTACTCTTGTATTCCACATATCTTCAATATTAATCAAGCAGGAAGTAGGGTTTTACCTCCATAGTGAGGGCCTAAACTTGGGTAAACATTGTGTCCCTTGTTTCCTGTTACCATCAGCCTAAGACGCACAGATCGGGACCCCCTACCCAAGATCAACCGGTTTTGACACCGACAACTGGCAATCTCCGGAAGATGACGACGAGGAAGAAAGTGATGAGTCGGACGACGAACAGATAGTCGACTCACCACCTCGCTCAGAGCATCGATCCAAGCAACTCCAAGATCCGGCGGGCGGGTGCGGCAAGACCATGGCTCCAAGTACCCAAGCACACAAGCGCAGTCGGACTTGGACTCCGGAGCTGACGGAGAAGGTCGCCAAGCAACCCAAGGTCGCCCCTTTGAAGCCTCGGAAGACCTTGCCCAAGATCAAGATGGAAGTTCATGTTGCCTCTGGGTGAGTGCTCTATCTTTCTGCGTTTTCTTCTACCGACTCATACTTTTGCTCTGACCGAGTGGATTATGAACTTTTCAGCGCTGCAACTTCTGCGAATTCCATGGACGTTGACAAGGTCCCAGGTGATGAGGAGGCTGATGATGTGGCCACTTCCAAAGCTGGTACACTCTGGCCTGTTGGGTTCTACAGTAGGGTGCGTCGACTGCAAATTAAAATTTTCCTACGCGTAGAACAACCAGGAACATTCTATGGGAATGGATCGCAGATCGTTACCACCAGACGCGCAGTGTCGTGCAGCGGAAGAAGAGTTGGGGCAGCGTGTCCACGAGGTTCGTCTCCTCCTCGTGGGATCTCCCTCGAACAGTCGGTTGTCGGATCCCTCGTACAGGTTCGCTGGAGCGACGCAAGTGCACCGCCTCTAATGGTATCTGCGTGTGCAGGAGGAACGGCGTGCGGCAGACTGCTAGGTCTGATCACACAACCGACGGCGAGTGGAGGAGTCTATTCGCAACACATGCAAACCCTAGTGACAGCACCGAAGCGATCAACCTAATGAGTGTGCCACACCTCCACTATTTATAGGCATCCATCATGGGCTTAACACTTGGGCCTTGCACGGATCCTAAAGCCCAAAGTCTACTCGGTCACATTCCAAGTCTAAGTCGGATCACATCTGACCAATGTCCTCCGAACCGACCTCGTAGGTTCCTTCCCTTAAGTGCGCGACCCTTTAGGTTCAAGTCGGCTTGGTCACAGTTCGGATCACCTCTGACCTGCACGGTTGGTAGCAGCCTCTAGCAAGGCGTGCCGACCACCAAGCAGACTAGGAAGCTGGTTAGGCGAACCTGTACAATGTGTCACACTTCCGTTCCCTTTGCCTCATGATATATGTTGTCGGGCTCAAGGCGAGACTGTCATCCTTGTGCTAGCCCGACCTCTTTCTCGTTCCAGTGATACCGACCACAAACCAGATTATCTCATAATCCTTGTCGCATGGCCATGCTTATCCTGGTCGGATCACACGAGGGGCCCAGAGTATATCTCTCTTGATCGGAGGGACAAATCCCATCTTGCTCGACCATGTCTCACAGCATGGGACTGGACAAACCCGAAACCTACCTTTGTAACTACCCAGTCATGGAGTAGCGTTTGGTCGGCCCAAGCAAGTGTGTCACCATCCCGAGTACATGCATCAGCTCAGGTCTTAGGACATAGAAAGTATGTTGTACTAGAGACTCACAGATGACATATCGCCGTGTCTCATAGTTGGGCCTGTCCGACTCGGATCTTATCTCGACATGGCTCCGACTACGTTGAATCCGACAAGACCTTTCCAAGTCCATATTATCCAGTTAGCATCCAATGCTCCATGGCTAGTGAGACCAAGCCATCGACCGTGTCATATGCTAGTCTAGTCGGCTGTGCGTCCACACAACCCTTTTGACTAGGGACCTTTTAGGATAGTCATCATACAATGCATAGTCCCACAAACAAGTTAGGTACTTAGTGATACACATGATTGATAGTGTCGAAGGAATATCTTTATTCATAAACACATAGGAAATATCATCATACATGATTGCCTCTAGGGCATATCTCCAACATGGCCAACTTGAATTGATTCTGCCGACTGGGTTGCCGGTCGATTGAACTCTTAAGGTTGCTTTTTTGTTGCAGCTCCGCAGGACAGCATTGAGCTTCTGGATGATGAAGAAGAAGTGCCTCTAAGAGAGAGGAGGAGGGGTAGGGCCTCAACTGGGAAGATGACCGAGGGTCAGGTGCCTCAGTCGACATCGGTGCCTGAGACAGTGGTCCAGCGATCTGGAGATCCGGCTCAGGCCAATTTTACCTTTTCCAATCCACTGTCGACTGACCGTCCTTCGGCGTCGACTGCTTAGGTCTCTGCCGCTCCAGTACAACTCCATGCTTTTGACCCTATGACTACTCCGACTGTACTACCATCATCGCTCTTTGTTGCATACCAGACTCTAGACGACCCACCGAGTGCCGCCAGGGAGGCCCTTCTCCAGGCAAACCTCGTGATGGAGCAGATGAGGGTGGTGCATGAGGCCAGTCAGGTTGCGTACAATGCCAACACCGCTCTGCAAGCCAACATCAAGGTTAGTTGGTTTCCGACTGGTCTCTTGAGTAGTGATAGTTGCGACTATTGCTTCATTGTCCATACAGTGTCCTTGGATGAGCATTTTGGAACCTTTTATGTGCATCTATCATGGTTCTGCATTTTGCATCCAATCACCCACTGGGGTGTTTCTGACTTAGAGTTGAATAGTTCTTCCACTTGAGTTGACCAGGTTGACTCGAGTGTTTTTCTGAACCAGTGGGGGCACGCAGAGTGCACCCACTGGGTGTAGTCCCCGAGATCGCGATTGACTGCTGGTAGTCTGCTGGGGTCTGAGAATATTTTATTGCTCATGCTGGGCAGACCATGCCGAGTGTAAAACCGGACCAGTGGGGGCATGCCAAGTGCACCTACTGGGTGTAGTCCCCAAGACTACTGTTGAATATTTGATTCAGCAGTAGTCTTAGAGCAACTTTTGCCGTGATTGACTTTTGTTTCCATCGACTGACATATCTTATTTGCTGACTGCATAAGTCTTGTGATCTTGGAGCCCAATTTTCTGAACTGGAGAAGAAGCAGATCAGCCTCAACCTTGATCTAGAACTGGCCAAGAAGAACCTCAAGAAGGCCCAGGACAAAGCAGCTACCATGGGAGGTAACCGTTCATCGTCTGTCCACCTTATGACTCTTTTTTTAGTCTCTTTGAACCGAGTGACTCCACTTGAACAAATGTGCGTAGCGAAAACCGTCAACTCCAAGCTCGTCTGAAGAATGTTTTCTTTATAGAAAATGAAGTAGGCTCTGGAGAAGAAGGATCAAGATCTTGCCGCAGCCCAGAAGGAGGCGCGAGAGAAAACGACACTTGCGGAGAAGAAGTTGGCCTCAGTCAACAAGTTGGAAGAGGAGAACTCCAAGTTGAAGACTGCCATTTCTGAAGCCAACCAGGAGGTTGCACGACTGAAGAAGGATAAGGAAAGCTTGACTGACGAAGTTGGAAGTCTCAAGGCCAAGAAGGGCAAATTGGAGTCTTATCTAGGGCATCTTGCCACGAAGTTGGTCTTGAAGCTTGAAGGTATTTCCTCTTGTTCGACTGATTTGTTGATGTCGACTGACACGTCTTGTTAAACTGTCGACTCACTGCTTTTCCGACTATGCAGAACTTTGTCAAGACTTTGAAGCAAAAACTGGACAGGTCGAGACAGGTCTTGACCCCATAAACTCTCATGTCAAAGATGACGTTGCGATGAATGTGCTGCTATTGGAGTCTCACCTGGATAGTGCTGTGGACTATCTCGCTCGTCTGAAGGTGGCAATGACGTGGATTGACGCTGAACTCTGGCTTGAGATAGAATTCTTATAGGATCTCGAGTCTCTGATTACTCGACTGAATCAAATCCCTGGTTGAGTGCAGGAATGGAAGAAGTCATCTGCTTGTTGTGGTGCGGATGTTGCTCCGGCGTTGGTCCGCGTGCACTGTAAGGATGTTAGAGAAGACAAGCTGGCGGCTCTCAAAGTTGCCAACACCAAGAAGCTCAGCTTATAGTCATTTATGGACACCTTCCTTGAAGCCACCACTCGCATCGTAGACATCATAGACCTTGACAGCTTTTGCGATCCTGCAAGTCCTCCTCCTTCCGAGTGAACAAACATTATGCCCCACCTTTATTTGCCTCGGAATGCCGAGTGGTTATGTAATCGTTAAACTCTTTCAGGCTTGACGCCTGAGTACTTCTGCCCATTGTGGTTTTGAACTTTTGCGGGACTTATCTGAACTTGGTTTTCCTTGAATACAATGGCTTTGTCTTTATCACTTTTGAATGTCTTCCGATTCCGAGAAAACTTGATCTTTTCACCTTTCGTCGAATGGCTCAGACGGTGTGTTCAATCGACACCCCGTCGTCCCTGCCGATCGGGATGGAGCGTACCTTGTACTTGTGGCGTAGCTCTGACGCTGTGTTCAATCGACACCTCGTCATCCTTGCGGATCGGGATGGAACGCACGTTGTACTTGTGACGTAGCTCAGAGGACCTTTGTGACTTAGGAAAATAGGGGGTCGCGGCTAAGCCCTCTGAGTGGGAGGATTGCTCTCCACTCAGAGTATTTTTTAACTTAGGCGAGTACAGGGTCGCAGCTAAGCCCTCGAGTGGGAGGATTGCTCTCCACTCGGAATGTTTTTAACTTAGGCGAGTACGGGGTCACAGCTAAGCCTCCGAGTGGGAGGATTGTTCTCCACTCGGAATGTTTCTAATTAGGCGAGTACGGGGTCGCAGCTAAGCCCCCGAGTGGGAGGATTGCTCTCCACTCATAATGTTTTTAACTTAGGCGAGTA
>NC_041381.1:368747645-368793864 GCF_002162155.2 Triticum dicoccoides | reverse complement strand
GCAGCTAAGCCCCCAAGTGGGAGGATTGCTCTCCACTCGGAATGTTTTTAACTTAGGCGAGTACGGGGTCGCAGCTAAGCCCCCGAGTGGGAGGATTGCTCTCCACTCGGAATGTTTTTAACTTAGGCGAGTATGGGGTCACAGCTAAGCCCCCGAGTGGGAGGATTGCTCTCCACTCGGAATGTTTTTAACTTAGGCGAGTACAAGGTCGCAGCTAATCCCTCGAGTGGGAGGATTGCTCTCCACTTGGAATGTTTTTAACTTAGGCGAATCAGGTTCGCGGCTAAGCCACCCACTGGGGGATTCAAACACAAATGATTATGGGGAACCAATCATTAAGATACTGTAAAAATCTTGTCTTCGGAAAACAAACTGAAGTACTCTTATTACAACTCGTTGTGTCAAGTGATTTTAGGTATAGAAAGGACGAAGCAGCTCTGCGTTCCATGCAAGTGGCTCGTCCATGTTCTTGGCTACGTTGTAGATATGGTACACTCCATTGTGAAGCACCTTGGTGATGATGAAGGGACCTTCCCAGGCCGGAGCAAGCTTGTGTGGACGTTTCTGATCCACTCAGAGCACAAGGTCTCCTTCCTGAAATGCTCGACCTTTGACGTTACGAGCATGGAATCGACGCAGATCTTGCTGATTGATGGTCGACCAAATCAAAGCCATATCGCGTTCCTCTTCTAGGAGATCAACTGCGTCTTCACGTGCCTGCTCTGCTTCACTTCTGAGAAGAGTTCCACTCTGGGGCATTGTGCAACAAGTCACTCGGAAGCACAGACTCGGCGCCGTACACCAGGAAGAAAGGGGTTCGGTCAGTCGACCGGTTCGACGTCGTTCTCAGCCCCCATAGGACGGACGGTAATTCAGTCACCCAAGCTCCAGCAGCGTGCTTGAGGTCATGCATTAGTCGGGGTTTTAACCCTTGAGGGATCAAACCGTTCGCCCTTTCTTCTTGCCCATTCGACTGCAGATGTGCAACGGACGCATAGTTGACCCGAGTGCCTTGGGACGCACAGAACACCTTGAACTCATCAGAATCAAAGTTGGAGCCGTTGTCTGTGATAATGTTGTGAGGAACTCCATATCTGGATATCAACTCCTTGATGAAACCGACGACAGTGCGTGCGTCAAGGTTTTTATGGGCTTGGCTTCGATCCACTTGGTGAACTTGTCGACTGCTACAAGAAAATGGGTGAAACCACTTCTGCCGGTCTTAAAGGGTCCAACCATATCCATTCCCTAGACTGCAAACGGCCAGACGAGTGGAATAGTCTTCAAGGCAGATGCAAACTTGTGGGACATGTTGGAGTAGAATTGGCAACCTGCGCACTTGCCAACTATATCTTTTGCCATCTCATTCGCTCGAGGCCAATAGAATCCCACTCGGTATGCTTTGGCCATGCTGGTTCGAGAGGACGCATGGTGACCATAGGTCCCCGAGTGGATATCGTTTAGGATCATTCGACCTTCTGGGTGATGCAGCGCTGAGCCACTCCTGTGACACTTTCTCTATAAAGCTGTCCTTTTATCACTATGAAGGCTTTGGATCGACGGACTATCTGGCGAGCTTCATCCTCGTCCTCTGGGGGAGCTCCTGCCTGAGAATGTACACGATGTATGGTACCGTCCAATCGAGCGTGACCACCAAGAATTGCATGATCAAATCGACCACAGCTGGAACCTCAATCTCAGTCGAGTCGGTTGAACTTATTCATTGCGGGGGCTCTTCCTTGAAGGGATCTTCTTGTACTGACGGTGCGTGGAGATGCTCCAAGAACACGTTGCTGGGGATAGGCTTTCGAGTGGAACCTATCTTCGCCAGATCATCAACAGCTTGATTCTTGATTCATGATATGTGGTTGAGCTCTAACCCCTCAAACTTCTTCTCTAGCTTTCTCACTGCATTGCAATAACTGGTCATTGTTGGACTCCTCACATCACATTCCCTTATTACTTGATTAACCACTAAGTCTGAGTCATCGTAGACCATCAAGCGCCAGACACCGAGTGAAATGGCCAGACGCACCTCATACAATAGTGCCTCATACTCAGCTTCTTTGTTTGAAGGATCAAAGTGAATCTGGAGGACATAACTAAGCTTGTCTCCTCGTGGGGACACTAAAACCACTCCTGCACCAGAGCCATTCAACATCTTGGATCCATCAAAGAACATGGTCCAATGTTCCGACTGAATCTGAGTCGGCTACTGTTGTTCTATCCACTCTGCGAGGAAATCTACAATTGCTTGAGACTTGATGGCCTTCTTTGCCTCAAACTTGATATCTAAAGGAAGAAGTTCAATCGCCCATTTTGCCACTCGACCAGTTGCATCTCTGTTATTCAGAATTTCTGACAATGGAGCGTTGCTGATGACTGAAACTGAGTGATCAGAGAAATAGTGTGTAACCTTCTTCGTGGTCAAGTAAATCCCATAAACAAGCTTCTGATAGAGAGGGCGCTGAAATGTAATACACAGGGCGCTGAACTTCTGAAATGTAATACACAGGGCGCTGAACTTTGAAGGCTTTGCCTTCTTCTTCCTGCTCGACTGTGAGCACTGTGCTAACAACTTGTCCCGTGGCAATGATGTAAAGCAGTAAAGGCTCCTTGCTAACTGGAGTAGCAAGCACCGGCTGGGTGGAAAGCAGGGCTTTGAGCTCTTCAAACGCTGCTTCAGCTTCGTCATTCCACTCGAACTTGTCAGACTTCTTCATCAGTCGGTAAAGAGGCAGCGCCTTTTCACCGAGGCATGAGATGAATCGGCTCAATGCAGCCAAACAACCAGTAAGCTTCTGAACATCATGCACACGAACTCGACGCTTCATTTGGAGGATTGTGCCAATCTTCTCTGGATTCGCGTCGATCCCTCGTTCGGAAACAGGAAAACCGAGTAACTTTTTGCTGGGGACTCCGAATGTGCATTTTGATGGATTGAGCTTGATATCATACCTTCTTAAATTGGCAAAGGTTTCAGCGAGGTTAGTCAATAGGTCGGAACCTTTGCATGACTTAACCACTATGTCATCCATGTATGCTTCCACATTCCGACTGATTTGAGTGAGCAGGCACTTCTGAATCATGCACATGAATGTGGCACCAGCATTCTTGAGGCCAAAGGGCATAGTAACATAGCAAAAACACTCGAACGAGGTGATGAAAGCTGTCTTTATCTCGTCGGGTCCATACAGTCGGATCTGATGGTACCCGGAATAAGCGTCCAGAAAGGGCAGTCGTTCACATCCCGCAGTTGAGTCGACTATCTGGTCGATGCGGGGTAGAGGAAAATGATCTTTCAGGCAAGCCCGATGGATGTGCTTGAAGTCAATACACATTCGAAGTGATTTATCTTTCTTGGGAACCATAATGACATTGGCGAGCAACTCGGAGTGTTATATCTCGCGGATGAACTCAGCGGCCAGAAGCCGAGCCACCTCCTCGCCAATTACCTTTATCTTCTCCGCGGCGGACCGACGGAGATGCTCCTTAACGGGTTTTGCCTTTGGGTTGACTCGCAAATGGTGCTCAGCCAGTCCCCTGGGTACACCTGGCATGTCAGATGGCTTCCATGCAAAGATGTCCCAGTTCTCACGGAGGAACTGGATGAGCGCTTCTTCCTATTTGTTGTCGAGTGTCGTTGAGATATGGGTCGGAGCAGCGTTGGGGTCGGTCGGGTGAATGTGGACTGGCTTGGTCTCGTCGGCCGACTGAAATGCGGACTCTGAGGCAGGCCTCTTGGCACGCAGCAAATCACTCGGATCTGCAGTTTTCTAGTACTCTTGAAACTCTACTGCTGCCATCTGCTCATCTGCTATCTTTGCACCATCCTGAAGATAGTCTTTTGCTCTTCGATGGTTACCGGAGACCGTTATCAAGCCTCTAGGGCCAGGCATCTTCATCTTGAGGTACACATAACACGATCGAGCCATGAAGCTAGCATAGGCAGGTCTGCCCAAAATGGCATGATAGGCACTCTGGAAATCCACAACCTCAAACTTCAACTTTTCCTTGCGGTAATTCTTCTCATCGCTGAAAACCACATCAAGAGTGATCTGACCGAGTGAGTCGGTTTCTTTCCTGGGATGACTCCGTGGAATCACATGTTGCTCTCGCCGAGCTTGGACATCAAAATAACCATTCCTTTGAGGGCCTCGGCGTATACGATATTCAGACCACTGCCACCATCCATCAAAACCTTGGTCAGCTGGGTGCCCCCAACGACTGGGTCGACCACCAGCGCTTGCCGTCTAGGAGTAGCAACGCGTGGCGGGTGGTCGGACTGGTTGAATGTAATAGGGGTTTTTGACCACTTAAAATACTTTTGTGTTGCCGGAGCAACCATGTTCACCTCTCTGTTAATGACCTTCAATCGACTTTTGCTCTCGAGATTAGCAAAAATCACCAAGGTGGCATTGACATTGGGGTAACCACCATCATCATGTTTGTCTTCCTCCTTGTCAGACTCTTTGTCCTTTTCATTGGGTTTGCTTTCTTGGAAGCTCTGGGATTAGGAGTCGACATTGTCGAGTCCTATGCTTGGGGAGAATCAGGTTCCCCTCCTCATCTTTCTTGGTGTGAATATGACACGGCAAATCCATCACATCATTTACTGCTTGGTCCTTCACTTTCTTAGGGATCCAAGGCCCTTTGGGCTTCCCCTTGAACTTTCCTTGATTCAACACTGCTGCCTCAGCAGGGCCTGCTGCCTCAGCCTTTCGCTTCTGCTTCTGGCTAGAATTTCCTCCTCCGGTGTTCTAGGCGACTAGTCTGATTTTACCACTCCGGAGTCGGTCTTCTTTTTCGCTGTTAGAATATTTGGTGGCAATCTCCATCATCTGAGCCAGAGACATATCTCCGGCCCGACCGAACTTCAGATTGAGCTCTCTGTGGCGAATGCCTTCCTTAAAGGCACAGACTGCTTGGTGATCTGACACATTCTCCACTATGTGGTGCAGAGTGATCCATCTCTGGATATAGTCTCTCAAGGTTTCATTCGGTTTCTGCATGCAATGTTGCAATTCTAGAAGACCAGCAGGTCTCTTGCAGGTTCCCTCAAATGTTCTGTTAAACACTCAGGCCAACTCATCCTAATTCAAAATGCTTCCCGATGCCAACTGATTCAACCAGGCTCTGGCAGAACCTTCAAGCATCAGAGGGAGGTGCTTCGTGGCCACCTCATCGTTGCCGCCACCAATGTGCACAACCACTTAGTAGTCTTCAAGCCAAGTGTCGGGCTTTGATTCTCCTGTGAACTTACTGACGCGAGTCGCCAATCTGAAGTTATGAGGGATCTCAGCTACTCTGATGGCTCTTCCGAAACACTCTGGGCCAGAAACATGGATCCTGCTTCCACTGGGCCTGTCTCTATCCGGCCCTTCTCTGTATGCTCTGTTTCGGTCGACCAAACCCTGCACAAGGACTGACCTTGCGTTGAAGCGAGGCTCTTTTGGGTCGAATGGAACTCTGCGGTCATTTCCATACGGACACCTATCATCTTACCACCAGGGCGCGTATGACCCATCCCTCGGAAGGGGCGAAGGCGCTCGACGTTGGTTGTCGCGGGCATACTCACGATCATACTCTCCATGAGCTCTTCCCAGGTGCCTATCCCGGCGGTGATCACGACCTTCACGTCGCAAAGGTGACCCCGAACTATGCGTCGACTGAACGGTGTCTGCCCTTACTTATCTGCTGTGGATTCTGTTCCGTGACTGGGTCACGGAAGAGTTCTGGCCTCCCGCTGCTCGGAGCAGCACACTGATCTCTTACAAGCCTCTTCCAGCCTCTGAACAAGATGACTAAATGGACTTTGCGATACGCACAACAGCTGCAAGATTCTGAATGGTGTGCAGAATACCTGAGTTTCTTGTGGAAACAGCTACCGTGGATGTCGAGTAGACTCGGGGATCAGTCGAGGGGCACACTCGTCGAGAGAATGTTGGAGATTCTCCAAACGAGTGCGCTTAGCCAGCGTGGCCAAGCGCACTGCCTCCAAGGCGCGAGCCTCGGTGGTTTCCCCTATGATGGGGGTCTGGAGAGTCTCCACGTTGCGGCGGTGCAGCTCCTCCCTCTGCCACGAGCTGAGAGGTTGGAGCTGATACTCCTCATGACCGAATGACGGGCCGTCGCCGCCACTGTTGCCGCCGCTGCAACGAGAACCAGGTGGACTGCAATGGGAGTCGACCATAAGGACTTCTGCCGCGGGGTCACAAGTCCCGCTCTCGGAAAATGTGTCTGCGAAATCAGTCGACAGGTCGACTGAACCGCAGTGAAATACGTCGGGCTCGATCACCGCGACTTGTGGGGTGAACGCCTAACGAGCCACTGCGTGTTTCACCCACCGTTGGAGCCGCGATCGAACAGATCGCTTGCGGCGGCATGCAGCAGAGTGAGAAGACGATGCGAGGACCGACTGGTATGGGGTCGGTGGCTGCCGAAGGAGGACGCCACATCACTCGCTCGGAAGTGTGAAAAACCACGAATGAGGAGAGCCTCGACATCAAGGGGGCCCTCCTGGAGCCAGGCAGAGTCGTTGGCGATGAAAGTGGGCGCACCGAGTCGAAACTCACGGCCCACGACCAAACCGCCTCTGGAAACCATGTTGATGAAGATCGGAGAAAATGCAACCTCGCCGGAAGTCGCTAAGACGCTTTGCCCCACGGTGGGTGCCAACTGTCGTGGTACTAAGTCTCACAGTAAGAATGGGGGGTACGCATGAGGAGGCAAGGCCCTAGCTACGGCGAGGATGTACACACGAGTTTTACGAGTTCAGGCCCCTCTCGGAGGAGGTAAAAGCCCTACGTCTTGGTGCCCTGAGGCGGTCTACTGGAATATGGATGTGTGTGTTACAGGGGGTGCGAACCCTTGTCCCAGAGGAGGGGGGTTTCTTATGTAGAGTGCGCCAGGATCCCAGCACACCTCCGTTACAAGAGTTCAATGTACATTAAGACATGGCGTTACTAGTAACGCCAGCTATAAAGTGTATTTAATGATCTTTAAGACTATGGAGTGAATGCCTGACCGTTGCTGTCCTGAGTGACTCCTGGTCTTCTGTAGGTCGAGTGGTTTCTTATATAGTCGAATGGCTTCATCTTGGTCGAGTGATACCAGGAGAGAGGGGTACCCGAGTGAGATGACGGGTCGAGTGGATTGCACTTGACGACTTCAATTGGTACTCTCTATTGTCCTTTGAATGTCTTTGCTTCTAGGGTAGTGACCTTGGGTAGGGAGTATAGGTTAGGCCTATGACCCTACCCTAGGTCTATGGCACCATCAGGTGAGGCCCATGCTCCCTCTTCTCCAATCCCGATCACCCACGTCTGCTATTCCGTAAATCCCGTAATAGGCTTGTCTGTGCGTCTAGCATTACCGGGGGACCGAGGTGCTGCTTTTGCAACTTTTGCCTCTGCCGCGGAGGCGCTGTGGGAAGCATGGGCGGTTCAACTCGATCAGGGGATCGAGCGGTCCTAATCATTTCTAATCAGGGTGAATAGACGGCTAGCGAGGGGGCTTATCCTTTCCTAGGATCGTCTGGCTTACCCATAGCACTATCCCTCTTTAAGTCGTTGAAGAGGCATTCAACACCAAATACCAACTTTTCTCACGCCATTTATGGAAAACTATTGACCAATCGCTGCGATTTGATCGCATGATACGTCACTGGTGATGCACTGATGCACGTCGACCCATAGTGCACTCCCCATGGCTGCAACTCCTCATTTCAGTCAACTCAAAAAACTCCTCATTTGAGTCTTTCCTTCCATGCTATATAAACACCAAAAATGATGTTGTTCTAGCACAGACGCGAGCACATTAAATGTGAGAAGGACAGAGAGACAGATCAGGCAACAATGACCGCCGAAGGAGACCTGAAATTGTTGGGCATGTCGGTGAGCCCATTTGTAATCTGTGTTCGCATAGTGCTATACATGAAGGGCCTGTGATACGAGTACATCGAGCAGGACCTCTTCAATAAGAGCGAGCTCCTCCTCGGGTCCAACCCGGTGGAGAAGAAGGTTCCCGTGCTCATCCACAACGGCAAGCACATACGTGACTCGCCGGCCATCATGCAGTACATCCACGAAGTCTGGACCGCCTTAGGGCCGTCGATCCTCCCTGCTGACCCCTATGAGCACGCCGTCGCTCATTTCTGGACCGCCTACATGTACGACAAGGTGATTATTTTCTCGCACCTCTAGTTTGTGATTTCTAATTTTGTGAACAGCGAGTGCTAAAGTTGTGGCTTCTTTCTTGCAGTTGTTCCTTGCTTATGTTGGCATTGCTAAGAGCATCCCCAGGAGCTTAATTTTCATCGGTTAGGCCCGAAACTGGCGCCGGCGGACCCCAGACCGAACCCGGCGCGCTAGGGGGTGCTAGGGCAATCGTTTTTGACACGAAAGAAAAGGCGGTCCCACTGAGTTAGCGACCCCCATGCCTCGTCATCCTCACATCGCCTCGGTTTTCCGCGAGGAATCAATGCCAAGGTTGCCACTGGTCAACCTTCATTTGATTCCTCACAGGCGGCGCAGTGAGGCCACGCGCCCCCTCCCGCCATGCGTACACGTGGTGACGCCCCCCGGGATGCTATATCAGCACCTCCCCTGCCAGTGGACAACAGCCCGCAACCCCTCTCTCTCCCCGTGCAGAGCCGCAGCCAAGGAGCTCTCTTTTCCTCTCCCTCCCCAGAGCCGCCGCATATGATGGGCGAAAACTTCCCCGACGACGCGACAGCGCCCAATGGCTTCGGCCACCGCTCGCTGCACGAGTGGTAAGCCCATCTCCTGCACGAAGCCAACTACTTGGCACCTCCCGACATGCGCGCGCTGGGGCGGTGGAGGCTCAGTGTCGGCGGAGTCCCCATCCCCCATGCCCGACATCACGAGCTCTGACAACTTCCACGCCGAGATCGAGCGTGCGCGGGCGTCTTTGTCGAAGGAGCAGCGAGCCCTCCCGGAGTACGCCACAGGCAACCATGAGGCGTGGGCGGCGTACTACGAATGCCGGCAGGCGGAGCGGCTGGCCTCCACCAACAACGCACCGGTGGTGCGGAGGAGCAAGAGCAGTGACGGCTGCTGATACGTCTCCAACGTATCTATAATTTTTGATTGTTCCATGCTATTATATTACCCCTTTTGGATGTTTATGGGCTTTATTTTACACATTTATATCATTTTTGGGACTAACCTACTAAACCGGAGGCCCAGCCCGTATTTCATTTTTTTTGCCTATTTCAGTATTTCGAAGAAAAAGAATATCAAACAGAGTCCAGTTGAATAAAACCTTCGGGGGCGTGATTTTTGGAACGAACGTGATCCAGAGGACTTGGAGTGCAAGCCAAGAAGCAGCCGAGGCAGCCACGAGATAGGAGGGCGGCCCCCCTACAGGGCGCGCCCCTGTCTCGTGGGCCCCTCGGGCGGCCACCGACGTACTTCTTCCTCCTATATATACCTATGTACCCCGAAAACATCTAGGAGCACCACGAAACACAATTTCCACCGCCGTAACCTTCTGTATCCGCGAGATCCCATCTTGGAGCCTTCGCCGGCACTCTGTCGGAGGGAGGATCGACCATGGAGGGCCTCTACATCAACATCCTTGCCCCTGCGATGAGTTGTGAGTAGTTTACCACAGACCTACGGGTCCATAGTTATTATCTAGATGGCTTCTTCTCTCTTTTTGGATCTCAATAAAATGTTCTCCCCCTCTCTTGTGGAGATCTCTTTGATGTAATCTCTTTTTGCAGTGTGTTTGTCAAGATCCGACGAATTGTGGGTTTATGATCAAGTTTATCTATGAATAATATTTGAATCTTCTCTGAATTCTTTTATGTATGATTGAGTTATCTTTGCAAGTCTCTTCGAATTATCGGTTTGGTTTGGCCTACTAGATTGATCTTTATTGCCATGGGAGAAGTGCTTAGCTTTGGGTTCAATCTTGCGGTGTTCTTACCCAGTGACAGAAAGGGTTGCAAGACACGTATTGTATTGTTGCCATCGAGGATAACAAGATGGGGTTTATATCATATTGCATGAGTTTATCCCTGTACATCATGTCATCTTGCTTAATACGTTACTCTGTTCTTATGAACTTAATACTCTAGATGCAGGTAGGAGTCGGTCGATGTGTGGAGTAATAGTAGTAGATGCAGGCAGGAGTCGGTCTACTTGTTATGGATGTGATGCCTATATACATGATCATTCCTAGATAATCTCATAATTATTCGCTTTTCTATCAATTGCTCGACAGTAATTTGTTCACCCACCATAATATTTATGCTATCTCGAGGGAAGCCTCTAGTGAAACCTATGGCCCCCGGGTCTATCTCTTATCATATTTGCTTCCAATCTACTTTTATTTGCATCTTTACTTTTTGCATCTATATTATAAAATACCAAAAATATATTTATCTTGTCATACTATCTCTATGAGATATCACTTTCGCAAGTGGCCGTGAAGGGATTGACAACCCCTTTATTGCGTTGGTTGCGAGTTCTCAGTTTGTTTGTGTAGGTGCATGGGACTTTTGAGGAGCCTCACTGGATTGATACCTTGGTTCTCAAACACTGAGGGAAATACTTACGCTACACTTGCTGCATCACCCTCTCCTCTTCGAGGAAAACCAACGCAAGCTAAAGACATAGAATCCGCCACCTGTGGTGGGGCACCCCGGGCGCACGCTCCACACCATCCTCGAGTACCTCGAGGGCGGAAATGATCCGCCGCTAATGTACCCGGCCACCCCGGTCCCCAGCCGGAGTGGCGGCCAATGGATGCCGAGGAGGACCGTCTCCTCTTCCTCCTCCTCCCGATCCTCCTCCCACTCCTCTGGGTCGCCGGTGCTCTTCAGCATCAAGGCCGAGCCGACTGAAAGATCGAGGATGTCGCCTAGAGGGGGGTGAATAGGCGATTTAAAATAATTACGGTTTAGGCTTGAACAAATGCGGAATAAACCTTGCGGTTAATTTGTCAAGCACAAAACCTACAAAAACTAGGCTCACCTATGTGCACCAACAACTTATGCTAAGCAAGATAAATAACTAAGTGATAGCAAGATATATGACATGAAACAATACGGCTACCACAAATTAAAGTGCATAAGTAAAGGGCTCGGGTAAGAAGAGATAACCGAGGCACGTGGAGACGACGATGTATCCCAAAGTTCACACTCCTACGTCTTGAGCTTGCGTTGGTTTTCCTTGAAGAGGAAAGGGTGATGCAACAAAGTACCCTCAGTTTTTGAGAACCAAGGTATCAATCCAGTAGGAGGCTCCTCAAAAGTCCCACGCACCTACACAAACAAACAAGAACCTCGCAACCAACACAATAAAGGGGTTGTCAATCCTTTCACGGCCACTTGTGAAAGTTAGATCTGATAGAGATAATAAGATAAGATAAATATTTTTGGTATTTTTATGATATAGATTAGAAAGTAAAAGATGCAAACAAAACTAGATGGAAAACTTATAAGATAAAAGATAGACCCAGGGGCCATAGGTTTCACTAGTGGCTTCTCTCAAGATAGCATAATTATTATGGTGGGTGAACAAATTACTATCGAGCAATTGATAGAAAAGCGCATAGTTATGAGATTATCTAGGCATGATCATGTATATAGGCATCACGTCCGTGACAAGTAGATCAAAACGATTCTGCATCTACTACTATTACTCCACACATCGACCGACTCCTGCCTGCATCTAGAGTATTAAGTTCATGAAGAAAAGAGTAACACATTAAAAAAAGATGACATGATGTAGAGGGATAAACTCAGGCAATATGATATAAACCCATCTTTTTATCCTCGATGGCAACAATATAATACGTGCATTGCTGCACCTGCTGTCACTGGGAAAGGACACCGCAAGATTGAACCCAAAGCTAAGCACTTCTCCCATTGCAAGAAAGATCAATCTAGTAGGCCAAACCAAACTGATAATTCGAAGAGACTTGCAAAGATAACTTAATCACACATAAAAGAATTCAGAGGAGATTCAAATATTTCTCATAGATAAACTTGATCATAAACCCACAATTCATCGGATCTCAACAAACACACCGCAAAAAGAGTTACATCGAATAGATCTCCAAGAAGATTGAGGAGAACTTTGTATTGAGAATCAAAGAGAGAGAAGAAGCCATCTAGCTAATAACTATGGACCCGAAGGTCTATGGTAAACTACTCACAACTCATAGGAGAGGCCTTGGAGATGATGTAGAGGCCCTCCATGGTCGATTCCCCCTCTGGCGGAGCGCCGACGAAGGCTCCAAGATGGGATCTCGCGGATACAGAAGGTTGCGGCGGTGGAATTAGGTTTTCGTGGTTGCTTTTGATGTTTTCAGGGTACGGGAGTATATATAAGAGGAAGAAGTAGGTCGGTTGACGCTCGAGGGGCCCATGAGGGTGGGGGGCACGCCGGGCACCCTCGTGGCCGCCTCGTTTGTTGCTTGACGTCCACTCCAAGTCTCCAGGTTTGCATTTGTTCCAAAAAGATCACTCCCGAAGGTTTCATCCCGTTTGGACTCTGTTTGATTCAAAACACTAAAATAGGCAAAAAACAGCAATTCGGGCTGGGCCTCCCGTTAGTAGGTTAGTCCCAAAAATGGTATAAAAGTGTAAAAGTAAAGCCCATAAACATCCAAAACTGGTAATATAATAGCATGGAACAATTAAAAATTATAGATACGTTGGAGACGTATCAAGCATCCCCAAGCTTAATTCCTGCTCGTCCTCAAGTAGGTAAATGATAAAAACAGAATTTTGGATGTGGAATGCTACCTAGCATAATTCTCAATGTGATTTTCTTTATTGTGGCATGAACTTTCAGATCCAAATGATTCAAAATAAAAGTTCATATTGACATAAGAAATAGTAATACTTCAAGCATACTAATAAAGCAATCATGTCTTCTAAAAATATCATGGCTAAAGAAAGTTATCCCTACAAAATCATATAGTCTGGCTATGCTCTATCTTCATCACACCAAGTATTTAATCATGCACAACCCCAATGATAAGCCAACAATTGTTTCATACTTTAGTAATCTCAAACTTTTTTAACTTTCACGCAATACATGAGCGTGAGCCATGGACATAGCACTATATGTGGAATAGAATGGTGGTTGTGGAGAAGACAAAAAACGAGAAGATAGTCTCACATCAACTAGGCATATCAACAGGCTATGGAGATGCCAAATAATAGATATCGATGTGAGTGAGTAGGGATTGCCATGCAACAGATGCACTAGAGCTATAAATGTATGAAAGCTCAACAAAAGAAACTAAGTGGGTGTGCATCCAACTTGCTTGCTCACGAAGACCTAGGGCATTTTGAGGAAGCCTATCATTGGAATATACAAGCCAAGTTCTATAATGAAAATTCCCACAAGTATATGAAAGTGACAACATAGGAGACTCTCTATCACGAAGATCATGGTGCTACTTTGAAGCACAAGTGTGGTAAAAAGGATAGTAGCATTGTCCCTTCTCTCTTTTTCTCTCATTTTTTTATTTGGCTTTCTCTTTTTTATTTGGCCTTTCTCTTTTTTTTATAAAGTCCGAAGTCTCATCCCGACTTGTGGGGGAATCATAGTCTCCATCATCCTTTCCTCACTCGGGACAATGCTCTAATAATGAAAATCATCACACTTTTATTTACTTACAACCCAAGATTACAACTCGATACTTAGAACAAAATATGACTCTATATGAATGCCTCTGGCGGTGTACCGGGATATGCAATGAATCAAGAGTGACATGTATGGAATTATGAAGGTGGCCTTGCACAAATACGATGTCAACTACATGATCATGCAAAGAGCAGTATGACAATGATGGAGCATGTCATAATAAATGGAACGGTGGAAAGTTGCATGGCCATATATCTCAGAATGGCTATGGAAATGTCATAATAGGTAGGTATGGTGGCTATTTTGAGGAAGGTATATGGTGGGTGTTTGGTACCGGCGAAAGTTTTGCGGCACAAGAGAGGCTAACAATGGTGGAAGGGTGAGAGTGCGTATAATCCATGGACTCAACATTAGTCATAAAGAACTCATATACTTATTGCAAAAATCTACAAGCCATTGAAAACAAAGTACTACGCGCATGCTCCTAGGGGGATAGATTGGTAGGAAAAGACCATCGCTCGTCCCCGACTGCCACTCATAAAGAAGACAATCATTAAATAAAATTGTGCTCCGATTTCATCACAAAGCGGTTCACCATACGTGCATGCTACGGGAATCACAAATTTCAACACAAGTATTCTTTAAATTCACAATTACCCAACTAGCATGACTCTAATATCACCACCTCTATATCTCAAAACAATTATCAAGCATCAAATTGATCATAGCATCCAATTCACTTCCTATGATAGTTTTTATTATACCCAACTTGGATGCCCATCATTCTAGGACCAATTTTATAACCATAGAAAATACCATGTTGTTCTAAAAGACTCTCAAAATAATATAAGTGAAGCATGATAGATCAACAATTTCTACAAAATGAAACCACCGTCGTGCTCTAGAAAATATAAGTGAAGCACATAGAGCAAAACTATCTAGCTCAAAAGATATAAGTGAAGCACATAGAGTATTCTAATAAATTCCAATCAAGTGGGTTTCTCCCAAAAGGTGTGTACAGAAAGGATGATTGTGGAAATCTAAAAGGCAAAGACTAATATCATACAAGACGCTCCAAGCAAAACACATATCATGTGGCGAATAAAAATATAGCTCCAAGTAAAGTTACCGATAGACGAAGACGAAAGAGGGGATGCCTTCTGGGGCATCCCCAAGATTAGGCTTTGGCTATCCTTGAATATCTTGGGGTGCCATGGTCATCCCCAAGCTTAGTCTCTTGCCACTCCTTATTCCATAGTCCATCAAAATTTTACCGAAAACTTGAAAACTTCACAACACAAAACTCAACAGGAAATCTCATAAGCTCCGTTAGTGCAAGAAAGAAAAACCACCACATAAGGTACTATAATTAACTCATTCTTTATTTATATTGGTGTTAAACCTACTTTGTTCCAACTTCTCTATGGTTCATACCCACCGATACTAGCCATAGATGCATCAAAATAAGCTAACAACACACGAAAAACAGAATCTGTCAAAAACAGAAAAGTCTGTAGAAATCTGTAACTCTCGAATACTTATGGACCTCTAAAAATCCTACCAAAATAGGAACTCCTGGGAAATTTGTTTATTGATCTACAGAAAAAAGAATCAACACAAAATCATGTTTCTGTGAATTAATAAAATTATTTTCGTGCATGCAAAGTTTCTGTTTTTCAGCAGAATCAAATTAATTATCACCATAGGTTATCCTATAGGTTCTACTTGGCACAAACACTAATTAAAACATTAAAACATATCTGAACAGAAGCTAGATGAAATATTTATTACTAAACAGAAGCAAAAAGCAAGAGACAAAAATAAAATTAGGTTGCCTCCCAACAAGCGCTATCGTTTAACGCCCCTAGCCAGGCATAAAAGCGAGAATAGATCCAAGTAGTGCCATCTTTGGCATTTAATTCATAAGTAGCTCGCATGATAGATTCATAAGATAATTTAACTTTCTTTCTAGGGAAGTGTTCCATGCCTTTCCTTAATGGAAATTGGAATCTAATATTCCCTTCCTTCATATCAATAATTGCACCAATCGTTCTAAGGAAAGGTCTACCAAGAATAATAGGACATGAAAGATTGCAATCTATATCAAGAACGATAAAATCTACGGGCACATAATTCCTATTTTCAACAATAAGAACATCATTTATCCTTCCCACAGGTTTCTTAATGGTGGAATCCGCAAGGTGCAAATTTAAAGAGCAATCATCAAAATCATGGAAACCTAGCACATAACATAAAGTTCTCAGAATCATGGAAACACTAGCACCCAAATAACATAAAGCATATAACTCATGATCTTTAATTTTAATCTTTATAGTAGGTTCCCATTCATCATAAAGTTTTCTAGGTATAGAAACTTCCAAATTAAGTTTTTCCTCATAAGATTGCATAAAGGCATCAACAATATGTTTGGTAAAAGCTTTATTTTGACTATAAGCATGAGGAGAATTCAACACAGATTGCAACAAGGAAATACAATCTATTAAAGAACAATTATCATAATTAAATTCCTTGAAATCCATAATAGTGGGTTCAATGCTATTTAAATTCTTTTCCTCTCCAATCCCACTTTTACCAAATTTAGCATCAAGATCTAAAAACTCCAAATTATTGGGACGCCTTTTAACTAAAGTTGACTCATCTCCAGTCCCATCATTATCAAGATTCATATTGCAAAACAAGGATTTAATAGGGGACACATCAATAACTTTTAGATCTTCATCATTATTTTCATGGAAACTAGAAGAACACGCTTTTACAAAGCAATCTTTCTTAGCACACAACCTAGCGGTTCTTTCTTTGCACTCATCAATGGAAATTCTCATGGCTTTGAGAGACTCATTGATATCATGCTTAGGTGGAGTAGATCTAAGTTTCAAAGAATCAACATCAAGCGAAAGCCTATCAACATTCCTAGCCAAATCATCAACTTTAAGCAATTTTTCTTCAAGCAAAGCATTAAAATTCTTTTAAGAGATCATAAATTCTTTAATGCTATTCTCAAAATCAGAGGGAATATTATTAAAAATTCCGTAAGAGTTGTTGTAGGAATTACCATAATTATTAGAGGAATTACTAGGGAATGGTCTAGGATTTAAGTTTCCTCTATAAGCATTGTTACCAAAATTATTCCTACCAACAAAATTCACATCCATAGATTCATTATTATTCTCAATCAAAGTAGACAAAGGCATATCATTAGGATCAATAGGAGCACTCTTAGTAGCAAACAATTTCATAAGTTCATCCATCTTTCCACTCAAAACATTAATTTCTTCTATAGCATGCACTTTTTTACTAGTAGAACTTTTGGTGTGCCATTGAGAATAATTAGACATAATGTTATCAAGGAGTTTAGTAGCTTCTCCTAAGGTGATTTCCATAAAAGTGCCTCCCGCGACCGAATCTAAAAGATTTCTAGAAGCAAAATTCAATCTGGCATAAATTTTTTGTATGATCATCCATAAGTTCAAACCATGAGTAGGGCAATTGCGAATCATTAATTTCATTCTTTCCCAAGATTGGGAAACATGCTCATGATCAAGTTGTTTAAAATTCATAATATCGTTCCATGAATCAATACTATTCTTAGGCAAAGACGAAAACCAAGTTTTAGCACGATCTCTAAGTGAAAACGAAAATAACTTCAACTTAACAATATCAATATCCGTATCTTTCTTCTTTTTCATATCACACAAATCAACAAAGTTGTTTAGATGAGTAGCGGCATCTTCACTAGGAAGGCCGGAGAATTGATCTTTCATAACAAGATTCAACAAAGCAGCATTGATTTCACAAGATTCAACATCATTAAAAGGAGCAATCGGAGTGCTAAGGAAACCATAATTATTGGTATTGGAAAAGTCACACAATTTGGTATTATCTTGCACCATCATGCCAAGCAATCCAACACACAAGCAAACGAAAAGGCAAGCGAAAGAGAGAGGAGACTGGGAAAGAGAGGGCAAATAAAACGGCAAGGATGAAGCAGGGGAGAGGAACGAGAGGAAAATGGCAAATAATGTAATGCGAGGGAGATGAGTTTGTGATGGGTACTGGGTATGTCTTGACTTGAGCGAAGACCTCCCCGGCAACGACACCAAAAATCCTTCTTGCTGCATCTTGAGCTTGCGTTGGTTTTCCTTTAAGAGGAAAGGGTGATGTAGCAAAGTAGCGTAAGTATTTACCACAGTTTTTGAGAACCAAGGTATCAATCCAGTAGGAGGCTCCTAAAAAGTCCCACGCACCTACACAAACAAACAAGAACCTCGCAACCAACGCAATAAAGGGGTTGTCAATCCCTTTGCGAAAGTGAGATCTGATAGAGATAATAAGATAAGATAAATATTTTTGGCATTTTTATGATATAGATTAGAAAGTAAACGATGCAAATAAGGTAGATGGTAAACTTATAAGATAAAAGATAGACCCAGGGGCCATAGGTTTCACTAGTGGCTTCTCTCAAGATAGCATAAGTATTACGGTGGGTGAACAAATTACTGTCGAGCAATTGATAGAAAAGCGCATAGTTATGAGATTATGTAGGCATGATAATGTATATAGGCATCATGTTCGTGACAAGTAGATCGAAAGGATTCTGCATCTACTACTATTACTCCACACATGGACCGACTCCTACCTGCATCTAGAGTATTAAGTTCATGAAAAACAGAGTAACGCATTAAGAAAGATGACATGATGTAGAGGGATAAACTCATGCAATATGATAAAACCCCATCTTTTTATCCTCGATGGCAACAATACAATACGTGCCTTGATACCCCTGCTGTCACTGGGAAAGGACACCGCAAGATTGAACCCAAAGCTAAGCACTTCTCCCATTGCAAGAAAGATCAATCTAGTAGGCCAAACCAAATTGATAATTTGAAGAGACTTGCAAAGATAACTTAATCACACATAAAAGAATTTAGAGGAGATTCAAATATTTCTCATAGATAAACTTGATCATAAACCCACAATTCATCGGATCTATACAAACACACTGCAAAAAGAGTTACATCGAATAGATCTCCAAGAAGATCGAGGAGAACTTTGTATTGAGAACTAAAGAGAGAGAAGAAGCCATCTAGCTAATAACTATGGACCCGAAGGTCTGTGGTAAACTACACACAACTCATAGGAGAGGCCTTGGAGATGATGTAGAGGCCCTCCGTGGTCGGTTCCCCCTCTAGCAGAGCACTGGTGAAGGCTCCAAGATGGGATCTCACGAATACAGAAGGTTGCGGCGGTGGAATTAGGTTTTCGTGGTCACTTCTGATATTTTCAGGGTACGGTAGTATATATAGGAGGAAGAAGTAGGTCGGTCGACGTTCGAGGGGCCCACGAGGGTGGGGGTGCACCCACCCCCAAGGCGCACGTCGGGCACCCTCGTGGCCGCCTCGTTTGTTGCTTGACATCCACTCCAAGTCTCCAGGTTTGCATTTGCTCCAAAAAGATCGCTCCCGAAGGTTTCATCCCGTTTGGACTCAGTTTGATATTCCTTTTCTTCGAAACACTAAAATAGGCAAAAAAAGCAATTCGAGCTGGGCCTCCAGTTAGTAGGTTAGTCCCAAAAATGATATAAAAGTGTAAAATAAAGCCCATAAACATCCAAAACGGGTAATATAATAGCATGGAACAATCAAAAATATTAGATACGTTGGAGACGTATCACACACCCTTGCAGATGCTAATCTCCGTTTGGAGTGGTGTGGAGGCACAATGCTCCCCAAGAAGCCACTAGGGCCACCATAATCTCCTCACTCCCTCGCACAATGCAAGATGCCGTGATTCCAATGAGGGACCCTTGAGGGCGGTCACCGAACCCATACAGATGGCAACCCTTGGGGGCGGTCACCGAACCCGTACACTTTGGCAACCGTTGGGGGCGGTCACCGGTACCCGTCAAATTGCTCGGGGCGATCTCCACAACCTAATTGGAGACCCCGACGTTTGCCCGGAGCTTTACACCACAATGATTAAGCTCCAAACACCACCAACCGTCTAGGGCACCCAAGCACCCAAGATGAACAAGCTCAAGGGAACCAAGCAACCAAGAGTAATAAGCTCACCGGTACCCGTCAAATTGCTCTGGGCGATCTCCACAACCTAATTGGAGACCCCGACGTTTGCCCGGAGCTTTACACCACAATGATTAAGCTCTGAACGCCACCAACCGTCTAGGGCGCCCAAGCACCCAAGATGAACAAGCTCAAGGGTACCAAGCACCCAAGAGTAATAAGCTTCTCAACTTGTAACTTCCACATATCACCATGGAGAACTCAAATCGATGCACCAAATGCAATGACAAGGGCACACGGAGTCCCAAGTCCTTCTCTCCCAAATACCACCAAAGCAACTAATGCTAGGGAAGAAAATGAGAGAAGAACAAGAAGGAGAACACCAGTAACTCCAAGATTTAGATCCAAGGGGTTCCCTCACATAGAGGAGAAAATGATTGGTGGAAATGTGGATCTAGATCTCCTCTCCCCCCCAAACTAGTAAGAATCCATGGAGGGATTGAGAGATATCAAGCTCGAAGAAGGTCAACAATGGGGGAAGAACATGAGCTCAAAGGATAAGGTTCATTGGGGAAGAATACCCCCTTTTATAGGTGGGGAAATCCAACCGTTATGTTCACAGCCCGCACAGAGCGGTACTACCACTACGGCGCTGGAACCCTTTAAAAAACAAAAGTGAGGAGGCAAAAGGTTGGTAGAACTGCCAGAGCGGTACTACCGCTCGTCCTCGCGGTACTACTGCTAGGGGTAGCGGTACTAAAAAATACATCCGTGCCTACCACCGCTGGACTTAAGATGAGGTTTTGGTCCGGAGCGAAAGTAGAGATGAAAGTAGCCGCGGTGGTACTGCTCTAGAGCGGTAGTAGAAACTTACATCCGCTACAAGCGGTAGTACCGCTCCCAAGAGTGGTAGTAAAAAAATTACATCCCCTCTAGGTGGTAGTACCACTCCCATGAGAGGTAGTACCGCTGCAGCCTTTTTAAGGACACCAAACTATCGCCATGAGACTGGTAAAATAGATCCTATAACCCGGTCTCCAAACTATCGCCATGAGACCGGTAAAATAGAGAACCTATCAAGGGCAAACCTTTCCCTTGCACAAAGTCTACTTGAGCTAGATGATGCAATCTTGACTCCCTCAAGTTGGATAACCTTTCGTGATTGTGTTGGCTCGATGAAGGATAGTTGATTACTCCCGCATACTCCACTATGGGTGAGTCACTCTTCGGCACACCTTCACAAGTCCATTGATACCACAATGGACGGCAAGATACAAGCATGATTTCTTCGTGATTCTCCACTTGAACTTGCACACCACCACCTTGATTTGATGTCATCCTCCATGGGTTGTATGTGATCTTCCTCTCGACACAAGCCCATAGAAGCAAACCTAACCCCACATAGATCTCCCACAAATACCATGGGTTAGTACACAAAGCACAGTGGACAATGCTTACCAAACCCTGAGATCACTTGATCCCACTCGGCATATCTTCTACGCTTTGTGTGAAATCTTCACTCTTCATAAAGATGGTATCCACTACGTATTGAGCTTGCGTTGGTTTTCCTTGAAGAGGAAAGGGTGATGCAGCAAAGTAGCGTAAGTATTTCCCTCAGTTTTTGAGAACAAATGTATCAATCCAGTAGGAGGCTCCTCAGAAGTCCCACGCACCTACAAAAACAAACAAGAACCTCACAACCAACGCAATAAAGGGGTTGTCAATCCCTTCACGGCCACTTGCGAAAGTGAGATCTGATAGATATAATATGATAAGATAAATATTTTTGGTATTTCTATGATATAGATTTTAAAGTAAAACAAATAAAAGATAGATGAAAACTTATATGATAAAAGATAGACCCGGGGGGCGTAGGTTTCACTAGTGGCTTCTCTCAAGATAACATAAGTATTACGGTGGGTGAACAAATTACTGTCGAGCAATTGATAGAAAAGCGCATAGTTATGAGGTTATCTAGGCATGATCATTTATATAGGCATCATGTATGTGACAAGTAGATCGAAATGATTCTGCATCTACTACTACTACTCCACACATTGTCTGACTCCTGCCTGCATCTAGAGTATTAAGTTCATGAAGAACAGAGTAACACATTAAGAAAGATGACATGATGTAGAGGGATAAACTCATGCAATATTATATAGACCCCATCTTTTTATCCTCGATGGAAACAATACAGTACGTGCCTTGCTGCCCCTGCTATCACTGGGAAAGGACACCGCAAGACTGAACCCAAAGCTAAGCACTTCTGCCATTGCAATAAAGATCAATCTAGTAGGCCAAACCAAACTGATAATTCGAAGAGACTTGCAAAGATAACTTAATCACACATAAAAGAATTTAGAGGAGATTCAAATATTTCTCATAGATAAACTTGATCATAAACCCACAATTCATCGGATCTCGACAAACACACCGCAAAAAGAGTTACATCGAATAGATCTCCAAGAAGATCGAGGAGAACTTTGTATTGAGATTCAAAGAGAGAGAAGAAGCCATCTAGCTAATAACTATGGACCCAAAGGTCTATGGTAAACTACTCACAACTCATCGGAGATACCTTGGAGATGATGTAGAGGCCCTCCATGGTCGATCCCCCTTCCGGCGGAGCGCCGGCGAAGGCTCCAAGATGGGATCTCGCAGATACAGAAGGTTGCGGCAGTGGAAATAGTTTTTTGTGGTGCTCCTGGATGTTTTCGGGGTACGTGGATATACATAGGAGGAAGAAGTAGGTCGGTCGATGCTCGAGGGGCCCACGAGGGTGGGGGGCATGCCGGGCACCCTCGTGGCCGCCTTGTTCGTTGCTTGACGTCCACTCCAAGTTCCCTGGATTGTGTTTGTTCCAAAAAGATCGCTCCCGAAGGTGTCATTCCGTTTGGACTTCGTTTGATATTCCTTTCCTTCGGAACATTGAAATAGGCAAAAAAAACAACAATTCGGGCTGGGCCTCCGGTTAGTAGGTTAGTCCCAAAAATGATATAAAAGTGTAGAGTAAAGCCCATAAACATCCAAAACGGGTAATATAATAGCATGGAACAATCAAAAATTATAGATATGTTGGAGACGTATCAAGCATCCCCAAGCTTAATTCCTGCTCGTCCTCGAGTAGGTAATTCTCAATGTAATTTTATTTATTGTGGCATGATTGTTCAGATACAAATGATTCAAGATAAAAGCTTATAAAACATTAAAATAGTAATACTTGAAGCATACTAACAAATAATCATGTTTTATCAAAATAGCATAGCCAAAGAAAGCTCATCCCTACAAAATTATATAGTTAGGCCATGCTTCATTTTCATCACACAAAATACTCCCATCATGCACAACCCCGGTTTCAGCCAAGCAATTGGTTCATACTTTTTAACGTGCTTCAGCTTTTGCAACTCTTACGCAATACATGAGCGCAAGCCATGGACATAGCACTATATGTGGTATATGGTGGTTGTGAAGACAAAAAGGGAGAAGATAGTCTCACATCAACTAGGCATATCAACGGGCTATGGAGATGTCCATTAATAGATATCAATGTGAGTGAGTAGGGATTGCCATGCAACGGATGCACTAGAGCTATAAATATATGAAAGCTGAACAAAAGAAACTAAGTGGGTGTGCATCCAACTTGCTTACTCACGATGACCTAGGGCATTTTGAGTAAGCCCATCATTGGAATATACAAGCCAAGTTCTATAATGAAAAATTCTCACTAGGAGATGAAAGTGACAACAAAGGAGATGCTCTATTATGAAGATCATGGTGCTATTTTGAAGCAGAAGTGTGGAAAAGAGATAGTAGCATTGTCCCTTCTCTCTTTTCTCTATTTTTTTATTTGGTGGGCTTCTTTGGCCTCTTTTTTTGTATGGGCTTCTTTGGCCTCTCTTTTTTAAAGTCCGAAGTCTCATCCCGACTTGTGGGGGAATCATAGCCTTCATCATCCTTTCCTCACTTGGGACAATGCTCTAATGATGAAGATCATCACACTTTTATTGATTTACAACTCAAGAATTGCAACTCAATACTTAGAACAAAGTATGACTCTATGTGTATGCCTCCGGCGATGTACCGGGGTATGCAATGAATCAAGAGTGACATGTATGAAAAATTATGAAGGTGGCCTTGCCACAAATACGATGTCAACTACATGATCATGCAAAGAGCAATATGACAATGATGGAGCGTGTCATAATGGAATGGTGGAGAGTTGCATGGCAATATATCTCGGAATGGCTATGGAAATGCCATAATAGGTAGGTATGGTGGCTGTTTTGAGGAAGGTAAATAATTGGTGCATGATACTGGCGAAGGTTGCGCGGTATAATAGAGGCTAGCAAAGTGGAAGGGTGAGTGTGCGTATGTCCATGGACTCACATTAGTCATAAAGAACTCATGTACTTATTGAAAAAGTCTACTTTCCCTCTAAGCAAAGTACTACTAAGCAAGCTCCTAGGGGAAGGGTTGGTAGGAGTTAACCGTCGCGCGATCCCGACCTCCACTCATAAGGAAGACAATTAAAAGAGCACCCCATGCAACAAATTTGTCGCACAACTTTTACCATACGTGCATGCTACGGGACTTGCCAACTTCAACACAAGTATTTCTCAATTTCATAATTACCCAACTAGCATGACTCTAACATTACCACCTTTATATCTCAAAACAATTATGAAGCATCAAAGTGATCCTAGTGTTTAATGCACTTTCTATGATAGTTTTTATTATCCCCAACCTGGATGCTCATCATTCTAGGACCAAATTTATAACCATAGCAAATACCATGCTGTTCTAAAAGACTCTCCAAATAATATAAGTGAAGCATGAGAGATCAACAATTTCTTCAAAATAAAGCCACCACCGTGCTCTAAAAGATATAAGTGAAGCACTAGAGCAAAACTATCTAGCTCAAAATATATAAGTGAAGCACATAGAGTATTCTAATAAATTCTAAATCATGTGGGTTTCTCCCAAAGCAAGGATGATTGTGTAAATCTAAAAAGAAAATACTCATATCATACATGACACTCCAAGAAAAACACATATCATGTGGCGAATAAAAATATAGCTCCAAGTAAAGTTACCGATAGACAAAGACGAAAGAGGGGATGCCTTCTGGGGGCATCCCCAAGCTTAGGCTTTTGGTTTTCCTTGAATATCTTGGGGGTGCCATAGGCATCCCCAAGCTTAGGCTCTTGCCACTCCTTATTCCATAGTCCATCAAATCTTTACCCAAAACTTGAAAACTTCACAACACAAAACTCAACAGGAAATCTCATAAGCTCTGTTAATGCAAGAAAGAAAAACCACCACATAAGGTACTGTAATGAACTCATTCTTTATTTATATTGGTGTTAAACCTACTGTATTCCAACTTCTCTATGGTTCATACCCCTCGATACTAGCCATAGATGCATCAAAATAAGCAAACAACACACGAAAAAACAGAATTTGTCAAGAACAGAACAGTCTGTAGCAATCTGTAACATTCGAATACTTCTGGAACTCTAAAAATTCTACAAAAATAGGAAGTCCTGGGAAATTTGTCTATTAATCTATAGCAAATAGAATCAACGCAAAAGCACGTTTCTGTGAATTACTAAAATTATTTTCGTGCGTGCAAAGGTTCTGTTTTTCAGCAGAATCAAATTAACTATTACCGTAGGTTATCCTATAGGTTCTACTTGACACAAACACTAATTAAAACATGAAAACGCATCTAAACAGAAGCTAGATGAAATATTTTTTACTAAACAGAAGCAAAAAAGTAAGAAACAAAAATAAAATTGGGTTGCCTCCCAACTAGCGCTATTGTTTAACGCCCCTAGCTAGGCATAGAAGCGAGGATAGATCTAAGTAGTGCCATAATAATAAGATAGATCACGAAAACTCATCTCATATTCTCTTCGTTGAGAAGAAAGTTTTCTTTGAGGTAAGCAAAAGTAATCAAAAGGGCTAAATTTAATGGGACAAAAGTCCCCAAGATCAACCTCAGGAGGTATGGGTTCCTCCTTTGGCCCTTCATATTGCACAACCAATTCATCATTACAAACATTCTTTTGACAGAACCTCTTGAGTCTACACTCAAGAGAATTTCCTAGCTCATTATTTCAAATAGAAAAATCATTGTTAAGTTCAGAAATTTTATCAACTAGAATAGTGGTAGGAACCTTTTTTCTGAGGTTTTCATTAAAAGCAACATAGTCCAAAGATTGGAAACGCATTATTTCCTCTTGATCAAAGAGGATCACCTCTATGGGAGGACGGCCAGCATCCACCCTATAGTGCGCAAAAATTTCTTTGGCTTCTTTTATTATAAATCTGAACTCATGTGCCAAAAAGATAGTAGCTGGGCACTTAACAGAAGAATGCTCAATATTAGAAAAATCTAGAAAAATCCTTTGTATACAAGGATGCATGTGCATAAATTGCATTTCAAGTTCAACTATAAGCATGGCGATAGCATCCGCAAGACTACTTGTTCTATGGAGAATAGAACTACCTATAGAAGGTAAAGCACCGGCACGAGTAAAGAAATATTGAATAACCCCTTTTCCAATAATATTAACACTACCGATTCGAAACTTCTTAGTATGTAAAATAGGGGGTTCTTCAACAGGAGCATCAGAATTTTCCATGTTAACATTATTGTCCATATCGATGATAATCTCCCCAATTTCACACATAACGGCAAACAAAGGCAAGGAGGAAGAGAAAGAGGAGATTGGGAAAGAGAAGGCGAATAAAATGACAAGGGTGAAGTGGGGGAGAGGAAAACGAGAGGCAAATGGCAAATAATATAATGCGAGGGAGATGAGTTTGTGATGGGTACTTGGTATGTCTTGACTTGAGCGAAGACCTCCCCGGCAATGGCGCCGGAAATCCTTCTTGCTATTTCTTGAGCTTGCGTTAGTTTTCCTTGAAGAGGAAAGGGTGATGCAGCAAAGTAGCATAAGTATTTCCCTCAATTTTTGAGAACCAAGGTATCAATCCAGTAGGAGGCTCCTCAGAAGTCCCACGCACCTACACAAACAAACAAGAACCTCGCAACCAACGCAATAAAGGGGTTGTCAATCCCTTCACGACCACTTGCGAAAGTGATATCTGATAGATATAATATGATAAGATAAATATTTTTGGTATTTTTATGATATAGATTGGAAAGTAAAAGATGCAAATAAAAGATAGATGAAAACTTATATGATAAAAGATAGACCCGGGGGCCATAGGTTTCACTAGTGGCTTCTCTCAAGATAGCATAAGTATTACGGTGGGTGAACAAATTACTGTCGAGCAATTGATAGAAAAGCGCATAGTTATGAGATTATCTAGGCATGATCATGTATATAGGCATCACGTCCGTGACAAGTAGATCAAAACGATTCTGCATCTACTACTATTACTCCACACATCGACCGACTCCTGCCTGCATCTAGAGTATTAAGTTCATGAAGAACAGAGTAACGCATTAAGAAATATGACATGATGTAGAGGCATAAACTTATGCAATATGATATAAACCCCATCTTTTTATCCTCGATAGCAACAATACAGTACGTGCCTTGCTGCCCCTGTTGTCACTGGGAAAGGACACCGCAACATTGAACCCAAAGCTAAGCACTTCTCCCATTGCAAGAAAGATCAATCTAGTAGGCCAAACCAAACTGATAATTCGAGGAGACTTGCAAAGATAACTTAATCACACATAAAGGAATTCAGAGGAGATTCAAATATTTCTCATAGATAAACTTGATCATAAACCCACAATTCATTGGATCTCGACAAACACACCGCAAAAAGAGTTACATCGAATAGATCTCCAAGAAGATCGAGGAGAACTTTGTATTGAGATTCAAAGAGAGAGAAGAAGCCATCTAGCTAATAATTAAGGACCCGAAGGTCTGTGGCAAACTACTCACAACTCATCGGAGAGGCATTGGAGATGATGTAGAGGCCCTCCATGGTCGATTCCTCCTCAGGCGGTCTGTGGTAAACTACTCACAACTCATCGGAGAGGCCTTGGAGATGATGTAGAGGCCCTCCATGGTCGATTCCCCCTCCGGCGGAGCACCGACGAAGGTTCCAAGATGGGATCTCGCGGATACAGAAGGTTGCGGCGGTGGAAATAGTTTTTCGTGGTGCTCCTGGATGTTTTCAGGGTACGTGGATATATATAGGAGGAAGAAGTAGGTCGGTGGATGCTCGAGAGGCCCAAGAGGGTGGGGTGTGCATCGGGCACCGTCGTGGCCACCTCGTTCGTTGCTTGACATCCACTCCAAGTCCCCTAGATTGCATTTGTCCCAAAAAGACCGCTCCCGAAGGTTTCATTCCGTTTGGACTCCGTTTGATATTCCTTTCCTTCGAAACAGTGAAATAGGCAAAAAAAAGCAATTCGGGTTGGGCCTCCGGTTAGTAGGTTAGTCCCAAAAATGATATAAAAGATTAGAATAAAGCCCATAAACATCCAAAACGGGTAATATAATAGCATGGAACAATCAAAAATTATAGATACGTTGGAGACGTATCAATGTCTTGAAGATGCACATGAATGTTCACACAATCTTCTCTTCTTCTTCAAGACATTCTAGCAATAAGCTCAATACTCACATGACCAATCTTTGGATAATTCCTTAATAGCACCTTGGTCAACTCATAAACTCCTTGAAACCATCACATGTGCTTCAAGAAATGCCTATGGACAAATCCTTCAAATATAACTCAATGCAACCATTAGTCCATAGAGAATGTCATCAATTACCAAAACCACACATGGGGGCACTGCCTGTCCTTTCAATCTCCCCCATTTTGGTAATTGATGAACATCACTTTCAAGAGAGTTTATATAAGGAATTATGCATCACCATGCAATGCAACAAACCAATAATGCATGCGTATGAGATGCAAATGTTTACGAACAAAACGAAAGTAAGAAGAAATAACTCTCTAAACTTCTCCACAAAACTCTCTGAAACTCCTCCTCCATTGGCATCGATTGCCAAAATGGGCGAAAAGCTTAGAAGGCCAATATAAATTGTGGTCCTCCATAAATTGTGTATTTATCAACAAGAGAGTGGAATGCAATACACAAATACAAAGGTAAATACTTGGAGGAAGACAAACTATATTGAGGCCCAAATATTGCAAAAGAATGATATGCCACAAAGACATAACAAAGAGAGAAACAAGCAATAAATCAATCAAAAGATACCAATTGAAGCAAGCTATCAAAACATACCAATTGAACCAACTAGACCAATGATCCTACGTGCCACATAAATAAAAGATATTATGATATGAGCAAAGGAGTGTTCTAGAGAAACTAGAGAAGCTCCCCATGATTTGTGCACAATTTAGTATTGTAATTGGATACAACAAGCACAAAATAGGATTGTCACTTCCCCAAGATCAATAGAACCTCACGACAAGTGTAAGAGATCAACGGAGTGTTCTAAAGACACTAGTGAAGCTCCCCATGATTTGTGCACTCCTTAGAATATTTGCATTAGGATACCAAGTGCAGAAAATAGGATCATCACTCCCCGAAAATCAATAGAAACTCACAACAAGTGCAAGTGAGCATATAGGAAACGAACCTAGCACTTGCAACAAACAAATGGTTGAGCAACATATAAAAGAGGCAAGTTAAGAGTAGGCTCAACCAAAATGATGTGTGTGAGTCATGGCAATGCACTTTAGAAGACTAATGTAAGGGTGAGCATTAAGCATCAACATAGTCTTGAATAGTGGAGATACAAGGTGCATGACATGTCCTTCCCACACACACCAAACAAATGGGTTCACAAGCACACTAAATATGCAAAATGAATAACCAACACTTGTGACAATCCATGGTGAAGAAATAAAATAATAGCTTTGTCAAGAGGAGGGATACCAATCAAAATGGCAAATGCCTCATCAAGACAAGCAAGAGAAAAAATATCTTCACCACAATAGAGTGCATCAAGATGCAATGATATAAGATTCGCACTCAAGATAAATCCTTTCACATAACCACCAAGGAAAGGTGGGCGTGAAAGAATAAGGATATCGACTACGGATGTAACTCCTCTCAAGTGTATAAGATTCTAGGTAGATGAAAATCATGATGATATCAATCCACAAAGAAGGATATACACACAAAATAGTTACAAAAAGGAAAGAACAAGATATCCACAAGGAAGTCATAAATATACCAGTAAGAAATTTGCTTGAGAGCATATCACATGGCTAGATATGGTCTTATTGTATATAAATGAATTCCAACTACACAAACATCAAAGACATCGCAACTAGCAAGAAGAGATCATTGTTGGGGTGCTTTGAGAAAGGAAAAAAAGTATCATAAGAAAGAATGAGGAACATGCCATGATACAACCTACACAAGGTTGATGCAAGAAATGTGTGCATGAAGTACATGAAGATACTTGTTACCGAGTTAACATTGGAAGGATGTAGTAGATACCAATTGAAGGTAGATATAGTTCATTGATCATCCTAGCTTGACTCCAATAAGCACATGGTGACAACACCTTCCTTGTGAGTGAGCCGAGCATCCAATGCATCTCCAATTTTTCCTAGAACAACAACACAAACAAAATGGTACCCAACCTCATGGGACCAAAGAGTTAGAAACACCAATACATAGGACAAACTCCACATACATATGTGTATATATATAAGAAGATAAATTTCATTGACATCTCATCCAAATTGAGACTTGGTGGAGTTTCACTTATATATTGGGTCAAAGAAAGAAAGCATGCGAAATAAAATACATGAAGTAAATATGCATGCTTGAAACTTTCAAGAAACAATACCAAATGAAAATAAATACAAAGTGAAAATAGGTTAGCAAATGGAGAAATCATCACTTGGAAGATATCATTACAAGATACATCAAGGAATGAGAGAACCAATGAAACACAAAAAATTATATCAAACTCCCAAAAGAGAGGATGGTTCCAAACAAACCAAGCTCTCTACAAAGTTTCATGATGGCACAAAGTACCAAAAAGAAAGGGAAAAGTTTGTTTTTGCCACTATAGCTTTTGACAACTTTGCTTCTGCCACTCTAGAATTTGACATTTCACTTTTGCCACTCTTAGTTTTCGACAATGCATCACAATTTCCATTACATGGCAAAAGCAATAATTTAGAGTGGCAATTGTGATACATTGTCAAAAGCTAAAGTGGCAAAAGTGAAATGAAAAATTATTGCTTTTGCCATGAAATGGCATTTGTAATGTATTGTCAGAAGCTAAGAGTGGCAAAAGTGATATGTCAAATTCTAGAGTGGCATAAGCAAATTGGGCAAAAGGTAGAGTGGCAAAAACAAAGTTTTCCCAAAAAGAAACGGCTTGGCGTCCACCAACACACACTTAATATGGATCACAAGATGAGTGTTTTATAGAAAACATGATAGCTCCCCCACAAGTTGTGCATTATAGAGAATTTGCATTTGAATACAAAATGCACAAGGTGGGATCACCACTTTCACTATATCAAGAAAACACTAGACAAGATCAAGAAAACAACAAGATCCTCAAGTGGCACGAAAGGCAATGAGAGTTGACACAATCTTGGCAAGAGATAAGGCAAATGAAAACAAAATCCAGTGAAGATGATCAATAATTTCGACCACACATAAGTGAGTACCAATTGTCAAAAGACAAGAAGTATTTGTTAATGATTACCGATGGTAGATAGAAGGAAATACAATATCATCTTCACAGCAAGAACAAGAAAATTGCAACTTGTAGAGCTAACATGTCACCTAGGAACAAGATAATTTACAATGTCAACTCTAGGTGACAATATCTCAAATGTACACATTTTCTAGGCTTGTAATATACACATAGTATATTACTCCCCCATAATGTGATACCAAAGAAAACTTAACAAGAGGCAATAATAGAATCCAACAAGAGATAATTAATGGACTATTTAGAATTTGAATTTCTCATGAGAAGACATACCACATAGTGACTAGATAAGCTTGCAATATCAATACTAGGTGGTATTCCTCATGTACACACATTTGTGGGACCATGAGGTGCGCAAAGCACATCACTCCCCCAAAATGGGATGTTCCATTAATCTGTCACAAGAGCCAATTAAGATACAAACAAGATGCAAAGGCTCAACACAGAACTCACACGTACATGACGTGCAAACCAACATATACATACTTGATTACTCAAGATAAGCAAATTGAAACCACACATATACAAACAGATGCAAGGTACAAAACCAAACCATACAAAGGGGCAAGTAACTTTCAATGTAAACAATTTAAGGACAAGTTACCGCAAGGAGGCACATTGGATATGAGATAGAAACTTGATAATCCGAATGACTTGGCTTGAGACAATATGAATTATGAAGACCCCTTAATTCTTCATAATGTAGCCAAGTCTCCAATGCCCTCCAACAACACCTATTGATCAAGTTTGAGCTTGTTGGTCCCCAACCAAGCTGGGTCCTAAGAGGTTAGTCACAATAGGCTTGGCAACCCAAATGGTTCTTTTCTTGACACCACTTTGAGTACCAACAAACTTGGCAAACACATTGCCAACCTTATCCTTCCCAAGAGAATAGATATTATCAATAATGATTCAGATGGATAATTTGCCACTAGTGCATGAAGAAGCGACGTGACCTTTCTCATGACATAAGTAGCAACGTCTACTCTTCATTTTATTCTCACTTGATTTCTCAACAAGAGAAGCATTAACTTGAGTCTTCTTGGGAAGTGGCCTTTCTTCAACTTGAGGTGGAGCATGAGATTGAACTTGTGGCATGTTCCCTTGTTGCTTGTCACTAATGGCCTTCTTCTTCAATGGGCAAGATCTAACATGGTGCCCTTCAATTTTGCACTTGAAGCAAATAATCTTAGACGAATTCTTGAGTTGTTCTTGGCCCTTCTTCTTGTTTCTCTTGGACTTATTCTTCTTATTGGAGTTGAATCCAAGTCCGCCTTTGTCATTGGGGGATTTTTGCACACTCGAGATATTGTTGAGTGTGGACTTCCCTTCATGACACTTTTCCAAGTCTTGCTTCAAAGAAGTGACTTGGTCCTTGAGCTCTTTGATTTCCTCTACATGGTTAGTATCAACACAAGTGCTAGAGGAAGTATAAGGTTCATTGTTAGAGCAACTAGGCAAGGAAAGCAATTCATCACAAGATGTGCCAATGTTATGCATAGATGAATTACAAGGACTAGCCCATGGCAAGATAGCATTTTAACTTGAATTAGTGATAGTATTCACATGAGACTTGATATGTCTCCAATGTATCTATAATTTTTGACTATTCTGTTCTGTTTTATTATCAATCTTGGAGGTTTTATAATCATTATATAGTCATTTTATATCATTTTTTGGTACTAACCTATTGACATAGTGCCAAGTGCAAGTTGTTGTTTTATGCATGCTTTTTACATCGCAGGAAATCAATATCAGAAGGGGTCCAAATACCACGCCATTTAACAATGATTTTTTGTGGGCCAGAAGGAACACAACGGGCCCTAATTGCACCTTGGGGGAGTCCCGAAGAGGGAACAACCCACCTGGGCGCGCCAGGAGGCCCAGGCGTGCCCATGTGGGTTCTGCCCACCTCGGGTGCCCCCTGGACCGACTCTTTGCTCTATAAATACCCCAATATTCCAGAAACCCTAGGGGAGTCGACAAAATTTTCATCCATCCGCCGCAGAGTCCAGAACACTGAGGTCTAATCTAGAAACCATCACGGAGGGGTTCACCACTTCCATTGGTGCCTCTTCGATGATGTGTGAGTAGTTCTTTGTAGACCTTCGAGTCCGTAGTTAGTAGCTAGATGGCTTCCTCTCTCTCTCTCTCTCTCTCTCTCTCTCTTGATTATCAATACAATGATCTCTTGGAGATCCATATGATGTAAGTCCTTTTTGCGGTGTGTTTGTTGGGATCTGATGAACTTGGAGTTTAAGATCAATTATATTTTTTTATATCCATGAAAGTTATTTGAGTTGTTTGATCTCTTATATGCGTGATCTCTTATAGCCTCGTATTTATTCTCTGATATTTGGGTTTTGTTTGGCCAACTTAATCTATTTATCTTGCAATGGGAACAGGTGCCTGGTAGTGGGTTTGATCTTACGGTGCTTGATCCGAGTGACAGAAAGGTAACCGACACATATGTATCGTTGCTACTAAGGATAAAAAGACGGGATCCATATCTGCTGCAATAGATAAACGGATCTTGTCTACATCATGTCATCATTCTTATTGCATTACTCCATTTTTCCATGAACTTAATACACTAGATGCATACTGGATAGCGGTCGATGTGTGGATTAATAGTACTAGATGCAGGCAGGAGTCGGTCTACTAATCTTGGATGTGATGCCTATGTAATGATCATTGCCTAGATATCACCATGATTATTTTAAGTTCTATCAATTGCCCAACAGTAATTTGTTCACCCACCGTTTGCTATTTTTCTTGAGAGAAGCCACTAGTGAAACCTACGGCCCCCGGGTCTTCTTTCTCACATATTTTCCTTGCGATCTACTTTTTCCTTGCGTTTATTTTCAGATCTATTAAACCAAAAAATACAAAAATACCTGGCTGCAATTTATTTGTTCCGCGATCTATTTATGTCATCTAATAATTTACCTCACGTCCTTTGCCTATCTTGAGGCGCCGTACCCCGAAAGGGATTGACAACCCCTTTAACGTGTCGGGTTGCGAGGTGTTGTTCTTTGTGTGCAGGGGTTGTTTACGTTGTGTTGCTTGATTCTCCTACTGGTTCGATAACCTTGGTTTCATATCTGAGGGAAATACCTACCACTGTTGTGCTGCATCATCCCTTCCTCTTTGGGGAAATACCGATGTAGCTTCAATCGACATCAAAAGGAATTTCTGGCGCCATTGCCGGGGAGGATCTTCAACATAACCAGGTTCCTAATTACAAATCTCATCTCCTTGCAATTTACATTATTTGCCTCTCGTTTTCCTCTCCCCGATTCACAAAATTTTGCCATTTTATTCGCCCCTCTTTTTCCGTTTGCCGTTTTCTTGCCGGATCTGTTTTTGCGTGCATACTTGTTTGCCGGTATGGATAGTTCGTCCTCTATTGCTTGCACTCCCGAGGATGAGGTCCTCAACTTTAAACAAAGGGGAGGAGAAAATTTAAAAGATGCTCGGTATAGAATTTGCATTGCTCATAATAGATCTATCCATAAGCAATCTATTGTTGTGCTTTTGCGTTGTTTTTATGTTGGCATCACCACTTGGTATAGATTCGTCCTTGATACGATTACCGGTGGAAGTTTCTTAATGAATCCTCCTTTTGATGCTCTTAATGCTATGGGAAATTTAGTAGGCTCTCCACCTCTTATGGTTAATGCAACAATTTTGACTCTTGAGCATGTTATGGAAATACTAGATGCTATTGAAAAGAAAATGTTCACCAAAGATCATATGGAAATTATAAAAAAAAAAGATGCATAAATTTGCTACTAATCTTGGATCAAAAGCAGGCGATATCTTTAAGTTGTTAAAAGAGAGGAATACCTTAATCCATGAAAGAATAGAAGAAAGTTCTTCTTGGATTGATAAATTGGAAGAAATCTTTAGTAATCTAAGAACGGCTTTTACTACCACTAAAATTGTTGAGGAAACTCCCATAAAGAATAAGAATTCTAGGAATAACGGTGTATCTTCTAGTAATAATGATAAAGGAGACCTTAAGATGATTAGCATCCATCTGGATTTTGTTGAAGTAATAAGAAATCATTTTTGTAAGAATGAAATATTTAAAATTACTCTGAGGAGTATTGCTATTGGAGGTATTTATGCTAAATATTTCAAGGATTCTAAGTGTTTGATTGAAGAGTTGGACAAAGATGACAAAACTTAGATCCTTGTTTTATGCCTAGCTAAGGGCGTAAAACTATAGGGCTTGTTGCGAGGCAACCCAATGAATACAATTTATTTTTTCTATTTGCTTTCTGTTCTTGAGTGTTAGCACAATTATGCTACTTTTATGATTATGTTTTTTGTGTTTTAATTAGTGTTTGTGCCAAGTAAAGCCTTTAGGATCTTCCGGGGTGATAGTTGTTTGATCTTGCTGAAAAAGACAGAAACTTTGTGCTCACGAAAACAATTCTCATAAATCACAGAAAATAGCTTTTACCATGATTCGTTTTACAGAAGATTAATATACAAATTATTCTGGTTGTACTAATTTTGTAGTATTTTTGGAGTTACAGAAGTATTCGAAAGTTACATATTACTACAGACTGTTCTGTTTTCACAGATTCTGTTTTCTTTGTGTTGCGTGCTTATTTTGATGGCTCTATGGTTTTCTTTGATGAGTTTTTTCCATAGAAAAGTTGGAATACAGTATATTTAATACAAAAAATAATAAAAATTGGTTTGACACAACACTTATAGTAGTGGTTTGCTTTCTTTTACTAACGGATCTCACAAGGGTTTTATTCAGTTTTGTGTGATTGAAGTTTTCAAGTTTTGGGTTATCTTACGATGGATGAAAGAAGGATAGAAGAGCATATGCTTGGTGATGCCCCGGCATCCCAAGATATTATCCAAGAATGAGCAACCAACTAAGCTTGGGGATGCCCCCCGAGTGGCATCCCCTCTTTCTTCTAATGACCATCGGTATTTTACTTGAGACTATATTTTTATTCGTCACATGATATGTGTTTTGCTTGGAGCGTCTTGTATGATATGTGTCTTTGCTTGTTTTATTTTGTGTTTTAAGTCATAAATCCTTGTTGGACACACCTATTTGAGAGATCCAAAATTATGTCATGACTTGTTAGAATTACTCGCTATGCTTCACTTAAATTTTTATGAGCAATGGACTTGCTCTAGTGCTTCACTTATATATTTTTGAGCACTGTGTGCTTAGTATTTTTGAAGAAATGCTCTCTTGCTTCACTTAGATTTATTTGAGAGCTAGTAAATTTTTGAAGAAATTCTCTCTTGCTTCACTTAAATTATTTTGAGAGAAGGAAAATATGTTATGCTCATGATCTTCACTTATATTTGTTTGAGCTTATGAAAAGCAACACATAAAAATTAGTCCCGAAGTGATAGATATCCAAGAAGGATAAAGAAAGAAAAAACAATATATGTCATGAAGATCATTGGACAAAATAAACTTGATTCTTAGTAATAGTTTTGAGATATGATGATGTGAGTCATGTTGGTGAGTAATTGTGCACTAGTAGGAATATTGGTGTTAAGGTTTGTGATTCCCTATGCATGCACGTAAGTCAATAATCATGCAATGAAAATTATATCCTACTTATGGTGCATTATCCAGTGTTAATTATGCTTAATGCTTGCTTATGAGATCATTCGTTTCTTGGTTGGTCACTTCTCAATCTTTTTGCTAGCCTTCATTTTGCACCAAGTATGACCTCTACTTGTGCATCCAAAACCCGTTAAACCAGTTTTGCCACATGAGTCCACTATATCTACCTATATGCGGTATTCTTTTGTCGTTCTAGGAAAATTTGCATGTGCCGTCTCTAATTTTCAAAATGAACTTCTCTTTTGTGTATTTGTTTCGCTCGCGAAATGGTAACGGGTAGCTATTATTTTCCATGCTAGATGTGTTATTCTCACGATGAGTGTTTATTCACTTGTCATTGCACGAGACTAAGGTTAAGGTATTAGGGATGCCCAGTCCCGAAATGCAAAAAATGAATTTACTTTATGTTGTCAAATAATAAAATCGTTGGAAAGTGTTGGTATGGAGGGCACCCGTGGATACGGTTAGCCATGGAAAGTGAAAGTTATGGTGGAAAAGGAATAAACTTTATTTTCTGTTTGGGAACCGCCTATGGTATATCTAGCATGGAAAGTGTTGGGATGCTCCAAGTCGTTTTCGTTGGTGGGATGGATACACCTCCCAAATTGTTTTTATCTCTAATTTTTCTCTTTGAGCTCTCGCACCTCTACAAATCCCTAGTTCCCTCCGCGAAGGGCCTTTATTTTACTTTATGCAATTTTTATTTCTGAAATTGAGTCTCCATCCTCTCTTATAAAAGCACCAACTAGGGTACAATATGATCGTACTTAAGTATTGGGTGTAGCTAATATTCGAGTGTGTTTCATGAATGGATCAATGTTTGAGCATGATGGGCTAGGGATAACTTGTTTTAGCATTGATATTTTGAAAGACATGGTTGCTTGTCGATATGCTTGAGAATCTAAATTATTATGTCAAAACTAGACAATTGCTTTGAATCACATAAAAGTCCAAATGTCCATGCTTTGAAGAAAAGAATATGATATGACATGATCAACAACACTCCACATCAAAAATTATGTTTTATCACTTACCTACTCGAGGACGAGCAGTTGGAAATATGCCCTAGAGGAAATAATAAAATGGTTATTATTATATTTCTTTGTTCATGATAATTGTCTGTTATTCAAGCTATAATTGTGTTATCCGGAAATCGTAATACACGTGTGAATACATAGACCACAACATGTCCCTAGTAAGCCTCTAGTTGACTAGCTCGTTGATCAACAGATAGTCATGGTTTCCTGACTATGGGCATTGGATGTCATTGATAACGGGATCACATCATTAGGAGAATGATGTGGTGGTCAAGACCCAATCCTAAGCATAGCTCAAATATCGTGTAGTTCGTTTAGCTAGAGCTTTTCCAAATGTCAAGTATCATTTCCTTAGACCATGAGATTGTGCAACTCCCGGATACCGTAGGAGTGCTTTGGGTGTGCCAAACGTCACAACGTAACTGGGTGACTATAAAGGTGCACTACAAGTATCTCCGAAAGTGTCTGTTGGGTTGGCACGAATCGAGACTAGGATTTGTCACTCCGTATGACGGAGAGGTATCTCTGGGCCCACTCGGTAATGCATCATCATAATGAGCTCAATGTGACCAAGTGGTAACGAGATTAAACGAGGTATTGGGATACCTACGATCGAATCTCGGGCAAGTAACGTACCAATTGACAAAGGGAATTGTACACGGGATTGATTGAATCCTCGACATCGTGGTTCATCCAATGAGATCATTGAGGAGCATGTGGGAGACAACATGGGTATCCAGATCCCGCTGTTGGTTAATGACCAGAGAGGTGTCTCAGTCATGTCTGCATGTCTCCCAAACCCGTAGGGTCTACATACTTAAGATTCGGTGATGCTAGGGTTGTAGAGATATGAGTATGCAGTAACCCGAAAGTTGTTCAGAGTCCCAGATGAGATCCCGGACGTCACGAGGAGTTCTGGAATGGTCCGGAGGTAAAGAATTATATATAGGAAGTCAAGTTTCGGTCATCGAGAAAGTTTTGGGGGTCACCAGTATTATACCGGGACCACCGGAAGGTCCCAGGGGTCCACCGGGTGGGGCCACCTATCTCGGAGGGCCCCACGAGCTGAAGTGGGAGGGGAACCAGCCCCTGGTGGGCTGGTGCGCCCCCCCCTTGGGCCCCCCCTGCGCCTAGGGTTGGAAACCCTAGGGGTGGGGCGCCTCCACTTGGCTTGGGGGGCAAGCCACCTCCCTTGGCCGCTGCCCTCCTGGAGATTGCATCTCCTAGCCCCCCCCCTAGGGGGCCTATATACAGGGGGAGGGAGGGAGGGCAGCCGCACCCATGCTCTTGGCGCCTCCCTCTCCCTCTGCTACACCTCTCCCTCTCGTAGAGCTTGGCGAAGCCCTGCCGAGATCGCTGCTGCCTCCACCACCACGCCGGCGTGCTGCTGGATCTTCATCAACCTCTCCTCCCCCCTTGCTGGATCAAGAAGGATGAGACGTCTTCCTCAACCGTACGTGTGTTAAACGCGGAGGTGCTGTCCGTTCAGCACTAGGATCATCGGTGATTTGGATCACAACGAGTACGACTCCCTCAACCCCGTTCTCTTGAACGCTTCCGCTCGCGATCTACAAGGGTATGTAGATGCACTCCTCTTCTCGTTGCTAGATGAACTCAAATATTGATCTTGGTGAAAGCGTAGAATTTTTTTATTTTCTGCAACGTTCTCCAACAGTGGCATCATGAGCTAGGTCTATGCGTAGTTCTCTTTGCACGAGTAGAACACAATTTGTTGTGGGCGTAGATGTTGTCAACTTTCTTGCCACTACTAGTCTTATTTTTCTTTGGCGGCATCGTGCGATGAAGCGGCCCGGACCGACCTTACACGTACGCTTACATGAGACAGGTTCCACCGACTGACATGCACGAGTTGCATAAGGTGGCTAGCGGGTGTCTGTCTCTCCCACTTTAGTTGGAGCGGATTAGATGAAAAGGGTCCTTATGAAGGGTAAATAGAAGTTGGCATATCACGTTGTGGCTTTCACATAGGTAAGAAAACGTTCTTGCTAGAACCCTATTGCAGCCACGTAAAAACATGCAACAACAATTAGAGGACGTCTAACTTGTTTTTGCAGCATGTGCCTTGTGATGTGATATGGCCAGAAGTTGTGATGAATGATATAGATGTGATGTATGAGATCATGTTCTTGTAATAGGAATCATGACTTGCATGTCGATGAGTATGACAACCGGCAGGAGCCATAGGAGTTGTCTTAATTATTGTATGACCTGCGTGTCAATGCTTAAATGCCATGTAATTACTTTACTTTATTGCTAAACCGTTAGCCATAGTAGTAGAAGTAATAGGTGGCGAGCAACTTCATGGAGACACGATGATGGAGATCATGATGATGGAGATCATGGTGTCATGCCGGTGACGAAGATGATCATGGATCCCCGAAGATGGAGATCAAAGGAGCTATATGATATTGGCCATATCATGTCACTATTTGATTGCATGTGATGTTTATCATGTTTTTGCATCTTGTTTACTTAGAACGACGGTAGTAAATAAGATGATCCCTCATAATAATTTCAAGAAAGTGTTCCCCCTAACTGTGCGCCGTTGCGAAAGTTCGTTGTTTCGAAGCACCACATGATGATCGGGTGTGATAGATTCTAACGTTCACATACAACGGGTGTAAGAAAGATTTACAGATGCATAAACACTTAGGTTAACTTGACGAGCCTAGCATGTACAGACATGGCCTCGGAACACAAGAGACCGAAAGGTCGAACATGAGTCGTATGGAAGATACGATCAGCATGGAGATGTTCACCGATGATGACTAGTCCGTCTCACGTGATGATCGGACACGGCCTAGTCGACTCGGATCATGTATCACTTAGATGACTAGAGGGATGTCTAATCTGAGTGGGAGTTCATTAAATAATTTGATTAGATGAACTTAATTATCATGAACTTAGTCTAAAATCTTTACAAAATGTCTTGTAGATCAAATGGCCAACACTCATGTCCACCTCAACTTCAACGCGTTCCTAGAGAAAACCAAGCTGAAAGACGATGGCAGCAACTATACGGACTGGGTCCGGAACCTGAGGATCATCCTCATAGCTGCAAAGAAAGACTATGTCTTAGAAGCACCGCTAGGTGAAGCACCCATCCCAGAGAACCAAGACGTTATAAACGCTTGGCAGTCTCGTGCTGATGATTACTCCCTCGTTCAGTGCGGCATGCTTTACAACTTAGAACCGGGGCTCCAAAAGCGTTTTGAGCAACACGGAGCATATGAGATGTCCGAAGAGCTGAAAATGGTTTTCCAAGCTCACGCCCGGGTCGAGAGATATGAAGTCTTGGACAAGTTCTTCGGTTGTAAGATGGAGGAAAATAGTTCTGTGAGTGAGCACATACTCAAAATGTCTGGGTTGCACAACCGCTTAACTCAGCTGGGAGTTAATCTCCCGGATGACGCGGTTATTGACAGAATCCTTCAGTCGCTTCCACCGAGCTACAAGAGCTTTGTGATGAACTTCAATATGCAGGGGATGGAAAAGACCATTCCTGAGGTATATTCAATGCTGAAATCAACGGAGGTAGAGATCAAGAAGGAACATCAAGTGTTGATGGTGAATAAAACCACTAAGTTCAAGAAAGGCAAGGGCAAGAAGAACTTCAAGAAGGACGGCAAGGGAGTTGCCGCGCCCGGTAAGCCAGTTGCCGGGAAGAAGTCAAAGAATGGACCCAAGCCTGAGGCTGAGTGCTTTTATTGCAAGGGAAGTGGTCACTGGAAGCGGAACTGCCCCAAATACTTAGCGGACAAGAAGGCCGGCAACACCAAAGGTATATGTGATATACATGTAATTGATGTGTACCTTACGACTACTCGTAGTAGCTCCTGGGTATTTGATACCGGCGCGGTTGCTCATATTTGTAACTCAAAGCAGGAGCTGCGGAATAAGCGGAGACTGGTGAAGGACGAGGTGACGATGCGCGTCGGGAATGGTTCCAAGGTCGATGTGATCGCCGTCGGCACGCTACCTCTACATTTACCTATGGGATTAGTTTTAAACCTCAATAGTTGTTATTTAGTGCCAGCTTTGAGCATGAACATTGTATCTGGATCTCGTTTAATACGAGATGGCTACTCATTTAAATCCGAGAATAATGGTTGTTCTATTTATATGAGAGATATGTTTTATGGTCATTCCCCGATGGTCAATGGTTTATTCTTAATGAATCTCGAACGTGATGTTACACATATTCATAGTGTGAATAACAAAAGATGTAAAGTTGATAACGATAGTCCCACATACTTGTGGCACTGCCACCTTGGTCACAATGGTGTCAAGCGCATGAAGAAGCTCCATGCCAATGGACTTTTAGAGTCTCTCGATTATGAATCATTTGACACATGCGAACCATGCCTCATGGGCAAAATGACCAAGACTCCGTTCTCCAGAACAATGGAGCGAGCAACCAACTTATTGGAAATCATACATACTGATGTGTGCGGTCCAATGAGTGTTGAGGCTCGTGGAGGATATCATTATGTTCTCACTCTCACTGATGACTTAAGTAGATATGGGTATGTCTACTTGATGAAACACAAGTCTGAGACCTTTGAAAGTTTAAGGAATTTCGGAATGAGGTAGAGAATCAATGTGACCGAAAAATAAAGTTCTTACGATCAGATCGTGGAGGAGAATATTTAAGTCACGAATTTGGTACACATTTAAGGAAATGTGGAATCGCTTCACAACTCATGCCGCCTGGAACACCTCAGCGTAACGGTGTGTCCGAACGTCGTAATCGCACTCTATTGGATATGGTGCGATCTATGATGTCTCTTACCGATTTACCGCTATCATTTTGGGGATACGCTCTAGAGACAGCTACATTCACTTTAAATAGGGCACCGTCTAAATCCATTGAGACGACACTGTATGAATTATGGTTTGGGAAGAAACCTAAGACATCGTTTCTAAAAGTTTGGGGATGCGCTGCTTATGTCAAGAAACTTCAACCTGAAAAGCTCAAACCCAAGTCGGAAAAATGCGTCTTCATAGGATACCCTAAGGAAACCATTGGGTATACCTTCTACCTCAGATCCGAAGGCAAGATCTTTGTTGCCAAGAACGGGTCCTTTCTGGAGAAAGAGTTTCTCTCGAGAGAAGTAAGTGGGAGGAAAGTGGAACTTGATGAAGTACTACCTCTTGAACCGGTGAGTAGCGCAGCTCAGGAAGATGTTCCTGTGGTGCCATCACCAACTGAAGAAGAAGTTAATGATGATGATCAAGGTACTTCAGATCAAGTTACTACTGAACTTCGTAGGTCCACAAGGACACGTTCCACACCAGAGTGGTATGGCAATCCTGTCTTGGAAATCATGTTGTTAGACAACGGTGAACCTTCGAACTATGAAGAAGCAATGGCGGGCTCAGATTCCAACAAATGGCTTGAAGCCATGCAATCCGAGATAGGATCCATGTATGAAAATGAAGTATGGACTTTGACAGACTTGCCCGATGATCGACAAGCGATAGAAAACAAATGGATCTTTAAGAAGAAGACGGACGCGGATGGTGATGTTACCATCTATAAAGCTCGACTTGTCGCTAAGGGTTATCAACAAGTTCAAGGGGTTGACTACGATGAGACATTCTCTCCCGTAGCGAAGCTAAAGTCTGTCTGAATCATGTTAGCAATTGCCGTATACTATGATTATGAGATATGGCAAATGGACGTCAAAACTGCATTCATTAACGGCCATCTTAAGGAAGAACTATATATGATGCAACCGGAAGGTTTTGTCGACCCTGAGAATTCTAACAAGGTATGGAAGCTCCAGCGATCCATTTATGGACTGGTGCAAGCATCTCGGAGTTGGAACATTCGCTTTGATGAGATGATCAAAGCGTTTGGGTCTATGCAGACGAAGCCTGTGTTTACACGGAAGTGAGTGGGAGCTCTGTAGCATTTCTCATATTATATGTAGATGACATACTTTTGATGGGAAATGATATAGAACTTTTGAACAGCATTAAGGCCTACTTGAATAAGTGTTTTTCAATGAAGGACCTTGGAGAAGCAGCTTACATACTAGGCATCAAGATCTATAGGGATAGATCGAGACGCCTCATAGGTCTTTCACAAAGCACATACCTTGATAAGATATTGAAGAAGTTCAATATGGATCAGTCTAAGAAGGGGTTCTTGCCTGTGTTGCAAGGTGTGAAATTGAGCTCAGCTCAATGCCCGACCACGGTAGAAGATAGAGAAAATATGAGTGTCATCCCCTATTCCTCAGCTATAGGGTCTATTATGTATGCCATGCTATGTACCAGACCTGATGTAAACCTTGCCGTAAGTTTGGTAGGAAGGTACCAAACTAATCCCGGCATGGAACACTAGACAGCGGTCAAGAACATCCTAAAGTACCTGAAAAGGACTAAGGATATGTTCCTCATTTATGCAGGTGACGAAGAGCTTGTCGTAAAGGGTTACGTCGACACTAGCTTCGACATAGATCTGGATGACTCCAAGTCACAAACCGGATACGTGTATATTTTGAATGGTGGGGCAGTAAGCTGGTGCAGTTGCAAGCAAAGGATCGTGGCGGGATCTAAATGTGAAGCAGAGTACATGGTAGCCTCGGAGGCAGCGCATGAAGCAATCTGGGTGAAGGAGTTCATCACTGACCTAGGAGTCATACCCAGTGCGTCGAGGCCGATCACACTCTTCTGTGACAACACTGGAGCTATTGCACTTGCCAAGGAGCCCAGGTTTCACAAGAAGACCAGGCACATCAAGCGTCGCTTCAACTCCATTCGTAGAAATGTTCAAGATGGAGATATAGATATTTGTAAAGTACATACGAACCTGAATTTAGCAGATCCGTTGACTAAACCTCTCCCTAGGGCAAAACATGATCAACACCAGAACTCTATGGGTGTTCGATTCATCACAATGTAACTAGATCATTGACTCTAGGGCAAGTGGGAGACTGTTGGAAATATGCCCTAGAGGAAATAATAAAATAGTTATTATTATATTTCTTTGTTCATGATAATTGTCTGTTATTCATGCTATAATTGTGTTATCTGGAAATCGTAATACACGTGTGAATACATAGACCACAACATGTCCCTAGTAAGCCTCTAGTTGACTAGCTCGTTGATCAACAGATAGTCATGGTTTCCTGACTATGGGCATTGGATGTCATTGATAACGGGATCACATCATTAGGAGAATGATGTGGTGGACAAGACCCTATCCTAAGCATAGCTCAAAGATTGTGTAGTTCGTTTAGCTAGAGCTTTTCCAAATATCAAGTATCCTTTCCTTAGACCATGAGATTGTGCAACTCCCGGATACCGTAGGAGTGCTTTGGGTGTGCCAAACGTCACAACGTAACTGGGTGACTATAAAAGTGCACTACGGGTATCTCGGAAAGTGTCTGTTGGGTTGGCACGAATCGAGACTGGGATTTGTCACTCTGTATGACGGAGAGGTATCTCTGGGCCACTCGGTAATGCATCATCATAATGAGCTCAATGTGACCAAGTGTCTGGTCACGGGATCATGCATTACGGTACGAGTAAACTGAATTGCCGGTAACGAGATTAAACGAGGTATTGGGATACCGACGATCGAATCTCGGGCAAGTAACGTACCGATTGACAAAGGGAATTGTACACGGGATTGATTGAATCCTCGACATCGTGGTTCATCCGATGAGATCATCGAGGAGCATGTGGTAGCCAACATGGGTATCCAGATCCCGTTGGTGGTTATTGACCGGAGAGGTGTCTCGGTCATGTCTGCATGTCTCCCGAACCCGTACGGTCTACACACTTAAGGTTCGGTGATGCTAGGGTTGTAGAGATATGAGTATGCAGTAACCCGAAAGTTCTTCGGATTCCCGGATGAGATCCCGGACGTCACGAGGAGTTACGGAATGGTCCGGAGGTAAAGAATTATATATAGGAAGTCAAGTTTCGGCCATCTGGAAAGTTTCAGGGGTCACCGGTGTTGTACCGGGACCACCGGAAGGGTCCCGGGGGTCCACCGGGTGGGGCCACCTATCCCGAAGGGCCCCATGGGCTGAAGTGGGAGTGGAACCAGCCCCTGGTGGGTTGGTGCGCCCCCCTTGCCCCCCCCCCCTGCGCCTAGGGTTGGAAACCCTAGGGGTGGGGGCGCCTCCACTTGGCTTGGGGGGGG
>NC_041381.1:368732465-368747172 GCF_002162155.2 Triticum dicoccoides | reverse complement strand
ATAAAGGGGGGGGGGAGGGTAGCCTCACCCATGCTCTTGGCGCCTCCCTCTCCCTTTGCTACACCTTTCCCTCTCGTAGAGCTTGGCAAAGCCCTGTCGAGATCACTGCTGCCTCCACCACCACGACGTCGTGCTGCTGGATCTTCATCAACCTCTCCTCCCCCCTTGCTGGATCAAGAAGGAGGAGATGTCTTCCTCAACCGTACGTGTGTTGAACGCGGAGGTGCTGTCCGTTCAGCACTAGGATCATCGGTGACTTGGATCACGACGAGCACAACTCCCTCAACCCCGTTCTCTTGAACGCTTCCGCTCGCGATCTACAAGGGTATGTAGATGCACTCCTCTCTCTCGTTGCTAGATGAACTCATAGATTGATCTTGGTGAAAGCGTAGAAATTTTTTATTTTCTGCAACATTCCCCAACACGAGCATGAGTTAAGCTTGGGGATGTCGATACGTCTCCAATGTATATATATATTTTTATGATTCCATGTTGTTTATTTATCAATCTTGGATGTTTTATAATCATTATATAGTAATTTTATGTCATTTTTTGGTACTAATCTATTGACATAGCGCCAAGTGCTAGTTGTTGTTTTCTGCATGTGTTTTACATTGCAGGAAATCAATATCAGAAGGGGTCCAAATACCAAGCCATTTATGTTGCTTTTTTATGGGCCGAAAGGAACACAACGGGCCCTAGTTGCACCTGGGGGGAGTCCCGAGGAAGGGACAACCCACCTGGGCACGCCAGGAGGCCCAGGCGCGCCAAGGTGGGTTGTGCCCACCTCGGGTGCCCCCTGGACCGACTCTTTGTTCTATAATACCCTAATATTCCAGAAACCCTAGGGGAGTGGACGAAATTTTCATCTAGCCGCCGCAGATTCCAGAACACCGAGATCCAATCTAGGCACCATCACGGAGGGGTTCACCACTTCCATTGGTGCCTCTCCGATGATGCGTGAGTAGTTCTTTGTAGAACTTCGGGTCCATAGTTAGTAGCTAGATGGCTTCCTCTTTCTCTCTCTCTCTCTCTCTCTCTCTCTCTCTCTCTCTCTCGATTATCAATACAATGATCTCTTGGAGATCCATATGATGCAAGTCCTTTTTGCGGTGTGTTTGTTAGGATCTGATGAACTTCGAGTTTATGATCTGTTATATCTTTTTATATCCATGGAAGTTATTTGAGTTCTTTGATCTCTTATATGTGTGATCTATTATAGCCTCGTATTTATTCTCCGATATTTGGGTTTTGTTTGGACAACTTGATCTATTTATCTTGCAATGGGAAGAGGTGCCCGGTAGTGGGTTCCATCTTACGGTGCTTGATCCCAGTGATAGAAAGGGAACCGGCACGTATGTATCGTTGCTACTAAGGATAAAAAGACGGGATCCATATCTGCCGCAATAGATAAATGGATATTGTCTACATCATGTCATCGTTCTTATTGCATTACTTTGTTTTTCCATGAATTTAATACACTAGATGCATGCTGGATATCGGTCGATGTGTGGAGTAATAGGAGTAGATGCAGACAGGAGTCGGTCTACTAATCTTGGATGTGATGCCTATGTAATGATCATTTCTTGGATATCGTCATGATTATTTGAAGTTCTATCAATTGCCCAACAGTAATTTGTTCACCCACCGTTTGCTTTTTCTCGAGAGAAGCCAGTAGTGAAACCTACGACCCTCGGGTCTTCTTTCTGATATATTTTCCTTGCGATACTTTTTCCTTGCATTTATTTTCAGATCTATTATACCAAAAAATACAAAAATACCTTGCTGAAATTTATTTGTTCCGCGATCTATTTATCTCATCTACAAATTTACCTCACGTCCCTTGCCTATCTTGAGGCGTCGTACCCCGAAAGGGATTGACAACCCCTTTAACACGTCGGGTTGCGAGGTGTTATTCTTTGTGTGCAGGGGCTGTTTACGTTGTGTTGCTTGGTTCTCCTACTGGTTCGATAACCTTGGTTTCATATCTGAGGGAAATACCTACCATCGTTGTGCTGCATCATCCCTTCCACTTTGGGGAAATACCGACGTAGCTTCAAGCGACATCAAGACTCACTAGATGTTACCTTGATAATCATAGCCTCATGGGCTATCTTTAGCATATTATAGGGTACTAGAAGATCATCATGAGAGCTTGTGAGCTTTACATGACTTTCTTCCAATTTCCCATAAGTGCTAGATAGCAACTCAAGTTGAGCCCTAGCTCAACATTCTGCTTCAAAATGGATGTTTCACAAGATGTAGAGTTAGTAACACAAGCATCATCATTAACAACAAGAGGAGAAGACAACTTGATAAGCTCTTTTGAATATGAAACTTTAAGTTGAGCATTAGACTCGGTGAGTTTTATGAGCCCGCTCTTAATGACCCTTGAGCCATTTTAGAGGTGCTCAAAGTCCTCAAGGAGTTTAGCATGCGCAAATTCAAGCTTCTCATTTTTAGTTTCAAAATAATTAGCCACCTCAAGAGCTCTATCATGATATTCCCTCACTCTAGATAATTCTAGAGCAAATGTCGCCTCAAGAGATTCCTTGGTGGTTAGTTCAAGTTCAAGAGCTTGAGAGAGGTCCCCGATCTCATTAGCGTAATCACGCACATGACCTTCCATTTTCTCAATGGTGACCTCATGCTTCTCTAGATGAGATTCCAACTCCTCAATGTATTTCTTCCCCTCAATGGCAATAGACATGATTTCCATGAAGTTGGAACGAGCAATTTTATTCTTATGAAGAGATTTAAAAATCATTTCCCCCTTAATTTTTAAGGAGGCAACATTATCATTCTCTTCATCATTATCAACATCATCATCATTCTTATCATCATCAATATCATCACAAGATATATTGGGATTCAAAGTGGGAGATACCTTTGAAGCCTTAGCCATAAGGCAAAATGCAATAGATGATGATGTAGGATCCCTTGAAGTACCATTCAAAACCACACCTTGTTCCATGAGGTGTTGGGACTCCTCTACATTGTTAGCACAACTTCGAGGAAATATATGCATTTTCATCATGGCAACAAGATATAGCAAGCATATCATCATGAGATTTATTCAAGCAATTTCTACATGATATGCAAGGACTATCAATACAAGCACGTGAAACATCTATAGTGCTTGAAGTGTTAAGGTCCAAAGATGAAGCATTGCAATAAGATAGTGATGAAGGATCATCAACAATAAGTCCACTATCATTATTGCAATGAACACCACTACTCACCATACCATTACCTTGTGGCAAACCACATGTAGGTGAAGTAGAAGAAGTTGAGAATACAATACTACCGGAGGTGGAGGGAGGACAATCATCCCCACAAAACTTGGACACGCCATATTTATCTTGAAGCTTTGTCCACAGCTCATGAGCATCCCGGAATGACATGAGTTGAAAAATAACTACATTGCTCAAAGCATCGAAAAGCACATTAGAAGCTTGAGCATTGAGATAAGAGTTTTTCTCATCCTCTGAAGATAATCCTTGGGGATCCTTTGGAGGAGAAAAACCCATATCTACTTTTTGCTCTAAATTTGGTTGCATGACCAAAAGAGATTAAGCATGCAAATTACCCAAACATCAAAATTTGTGCCATCAAAACTAAGAGTGTCAGAGAATCCTAAACCCCTAGTCGACATCCTTACTCTCTAGGCGGCTAAGCCTTATAAAGAGAGACATGGCTTTGATACCAATTGAAAGATCGAGGATGTCTCCTAGAGGGGCGGGGGGGTGAATAGGCGATTTAAAATAATTATGGTTTAGGATTGAACAAGCACAAGACCTACAACAACTAGGCTCACCTATCTGCACCAACAACTTATGCTAAGCAAGATAAACAACTAAGTGATAGCAAGATATATGACAAGAAACAATATGGCTATCACAAAGTAAAGTGCATAAGTAAAGGGCTCGGGTAAGAGATAACCAAGGCACGCGGAGACGACGATGTATCCTGAAGTTCCCACCCTTGCGGATGCTAATCTTCATTTGGAGCGGTGTGGAGGCACAATTCCCCAAGAAGCCACTAGGGCCACTGTAATTCCTCACGCCCTCGCCCAATGCAAGATGCCGTGATTCCACTAAGGGACCCTTGAGGGCGGTCACCGAACCCATACAAATCACAACCCTTGGGGGCGGTCACCGAACCCGTAGACTTTGGCAACCATTGGGGGCGGTCACTGGTACCTGTCAAATTGCTCAGGGCGATCTCCACAACCTAATTGGAGATCCCGACGCTTGCCCGGAGCTTTACACCATAATGATTGAGTTCTGAACACCACCAACCGTCTAGGGTGCCCAAGCACCTAAGAGGAACAAGCTCAAGGGTACCAAGCACCCAGGAGTAATAAGCTTCTCAACTTTGACTTCCACGTATCACCGTGGAGAACTCAAACCGATGCACCAAATGCAATGGCAAGGGCACATGAAGTGCCCAAGTCCTTCTCTCCAAATCCCACCAAAGCAACTAATGCTAGGGAAGAAAATGAGAATAAGAACAAGAAGGAGAACACCAAGAACTCGAAGGTCTAGATCCAAGGGGTTCCCTCACATAGAGGAGAAAATGATTGGTGGAAATGTGGATCTAGATCTCCTCTCTCTTTTCCCCCCAAAACTAGTAAGAATCCATGGAGGGATGAAGAGATAGCAAGCTCGAAGAATGTCAAGAATGGGGGAAGAACACGAGCTCAAAGGATAAGGTTCATCGGGGAAGAAGCCCCCTTTTATAGGTGGGAAAAAATCCAACCGTTATGCTCACATCCTGCACACAGTGGTACTACTGCTCATGGGAGTGGTACTACCTCTAGGGCGCTGGAAGCACTTTGAAAAACAACAGCAAGGAGGCAAAAAGTTGGTAGAACCGCCGGAGCGGTACTACCGCTTGTCCTCACGGTACTACCACTAGGGGTAGCGGTACTTGTGATTGCGAGCGGTACTAAAAAAATACATCTGTGCCTACCACCGCCGGACTTAAGACGAGGTTTTGGTCCGGAGCGGAAGTAGAAATGGAAGTAGTCGCGGTAGTACTTCTGTAGAGCGGTAGTAGAAAATTACATCCGCTCCAAGCGGTAGTACCGTCCCCAAGAGCGGTAGTAAAAAATTACATCCCCTCCAAGCGGTAGTGCCGCTCCCATGAGCGGTAGTACCACTGCAACTTTTTTAAGGACACCAAAACTGACACAACTTCTGCAAACGGACTTTGAAGTCAACGAAACGAAGTTTGTTGGAAAGCTAGCGACAAGTGACAAGGATACAGACCTGGGGTAGGGTCATAGGCTCGACCTATACGTCCTACCCAAGGTCACTACTCTGGAAGATGGAAAGACCAAGAGTCAACAGAAGAGCACCAGTCTCATACGTCGAGTGCAATCCACTCGACGGTCACTCCACTCGACGGTAGTTACCTATCGTCACTCGACTATAAGGAAGGTCACTCGACCATATCGAAGACCAGTAGTCGGAAGAGTACGCAACGGCCAGATATTTACTCCTTAGTCTTCATGGGCATTAAGAGTACTTAATGCTGGCGTTACCAGTAACGCCCCTCACTTTATGTACATTAGTTCCCTTGTAATGGAGTGGGGCGGGGGTCCTGGCGCACTCTATATAAGCCACCCCCCTCCTGTGGCACAAGGGTTCGCACCCTCTGTAATTCAACACACATAATCCAATCGACCGCCTCCGGGCACCGAGACGTAGGGCTGTTACTTCCTCCGAGAAGGGCCTGAACTTGTAAACCTCGTGTGTACATCTTCGCCATAGCTAGGATCTTGCCTCTCCATTCCTACCCCCCTTTCTACTATCAGACTTAGAACCACGACAGTTGGCGCCCACCATGGGGCAGGTGTCTTAGCGACTTATTGGCAAAGTTGCAAGTTTTTCCGATCATCATCATGGTTTCCGCCGGCGAGATGGTTCAGGGCCACGAGATCCGTTTCGGTGCGCTCATTTTCGTTGTCGACGACTCGGCGTGGTTTCAGGAAGCTCCACTCGATGTTGAGGAGCTCCCCGTTCGAGGGGCGACGCACTTTCGCGCGTGTGTTTGCGGCGTCCTTCTCCGGCAGCCGTCGACTCAGTATTAGTCGGCTCCGACCGTGTTTTCTCTCCCCGCCGTTTGCCGTTGCAAGCGGTCCGGTCGATCGCGGCTTCAGCGCTGGGTGAAACACGTGGTGGCTTGGCGCTCGACCACCCATCAAGTCGCGGCAATCGAGCCCGACGAAACCCTCCACGGTCTATTCGATCTATCGACTGGCTCCGTGGAGACTGCATCCGAGTGCGATAGCAGCGATCCTGCGGCCGAAGTCCTGATGGTCGATGGTCCTCACAGCCCGCCCGGGTTCCGCCACGAAGGCGACGGAGACGGGGGCGGTAATCCGCCGCACGTCCATGAGGAATAGCGACCTGAGCCCCTCTCTTCGCAGAGGAAAGAACTTCGTCGCCGTAACATGGATGCACTCCATACGCCCATCGTTGGAGAAACCCCCAAGGCTCAGGCCTTGGAGGAGGTGCGCCTAGCCAACTTGGCTGAGCACACTCGACTGGATAACCTTCAGCGTGCTCTCGACGAGCGCGCCCAGGAGCAGGTCCATGAATCCAGTCGACGACAGCTTTCCCGCCTCCACCTAAGGTATACCGCACTCCGATTCAGAATCTCACAGCCGCAGCCCGAATAGCAGAGTCAATCCAGCCTTCCAGTCGGAAGCTGGCAGAGGTCTGATGCAGATCCGGGCCCTGCTCAGGGTAGCAGGAGAGCAGAATACAGCAGTATCTAAGTCGCAGAATAGGATTCATAGCAAATCCGTTGCAGCGGACACGGTTCAGTCGGCCCACAGCCCAAGATCGCCTCCGCGGCGTGAAGGCCGTGGGCGGTATGATCATCCACTCGACCGCGACAATCGCCATCGGGGACCCACGCCTCCTCCGAGGAATGCGTCATATGTGCCTCGGCGAAACGATGATAGGCGCCGTCATAATGGTGAGCGCAGGAATTCAGTCGACCCAAAGGAACCGGGCTTCGACGCGAGGTCTATCCTCGTTCAAGGCCTGGTCGACCGGAACAGAGCATACAGAGAAGACCCTAGCAGAAATCTTCCAAGTGGCAGCCGAGTGCATGTTTCCGGTCCCGAGTGTTTTAGCAGAGCCATCAGGGCAGCAGTGATACCTCCCAACTTCAGGCTGGCATCCGGGGTCAGTAAGTTCACTGGTGAATCCAAGCCTGAAACTTGGCTTGAAGATTACCGAGTGGATGTGCAGATTGGGGGCGGTAACGACGAGATAGCGATGAAGCATCTCCCACTCATGTTGGAAGGGTCAGCCCGAGCATGGCTGACTCAGTTGGCTCCGGCTAACATTCACAATTGGGAAGAGCTATCCCGAGTGTTCGTGAGAACTTTTGAAGGCACGTGCAAGCGACCTGGAGGATTGCCTGAGCTGTAGCACTGCGTGCAGAAGCCGAATGAGACTTTGAGAGAGTTCATCCAAAGATGGTCCACTTTGCACCACACCGTCGAGAATGTTTCAGAGCATCAAGCCGTGTGCGCCTTCAAGGAAGGCGTCAAATACAGAGAGTTGGTCTTGAAATTCGGTCGGACTGGAGATATGACTCTCGCTTGAATGATGGAAATAGCCACCCGGTACGCTAACGGGGAAGAAGAGGATCGACTCCGTAGAGGGAAGAGCAAACCAGTCGGACAAGATACTGGTGGAGGTAACTCCAGTCGGAAGCAGAAGCGCAAGGCCGAGCCGGCAACGCCCGGAGAGATTGCGGCAGTGAATCGAGGAAAGTTTAAGGGAAAACCTAAAGAGACCTGGGCCCCTAAGAAGGTGAAGGATAAGGAAGGGAATGACGTGCTGGATTTGCCGTGCCACATCCACACGAAGAAAGATGAGGAAGGTAATCTGATTTACCCGAAGCATACCACCCGGCAGTGTCGACTCCTAATCCAGCAGTTCCGAAAGAAACAACCCAATGAGAAGGAGAAGGAGTCGGACCAAGGTGAAGACGAAGAGGAAGATGATGGTTATCCCAAAGTCAATTCCACTCTGATGATATTCACTGACGTTCAAAGCAAGAGTCGATTGAAGGTCATCAACAGGGAGGTCAACATGGTCGCTCCTGCAGCGACGACCACCTACCTGAGATGGTCTCAGACAGCCATTATGTTCAACCAGTCTGACCACCCTGCTCGTGTGGCCACCCCTGGGAGACAAGCTTTGGTGGTCGACCCCGTGGTTGGAGGCACTCGACTGACCAAAGTACTGATGGACGGTGGCAACGATCTGAACATCCTCTATGCTGAGACTTTGAAGGGGATGGGAATTCCGATGTCCAAGCTTAGAGAGAGCAATATGAGTTTTCATGGTGTTATTCCTGGGAAGAAAGCTGAATCACTCGGACAGATCATCCTCGATGTGGTTTTCGGTGACTCAAAGCATTACCGTAAGGAGAAATTGACATTTGAAGTCGTGGATTTCCAGAGTGCCTATCATGCCATTTTGGGTAGGCCAGCCTATGCACGCTTTATGGCTCGACCATGTTATGTGTACCTCAAACTGAAGATGCCTGGCCCCAAAGGCGTGATCACAGTTACAGGCAATCGACAGAAGGCTGAGGAGTGTTTCCAGAAAGGCTCCAAGATCGCCAATGAACAGATGGCAGCAGTTGAGCTCCAAGATTATGAGAAGAACGCAGATCCGAGTGATCTGCTCAGAGCCAAGAAACCTGTCATAGATTCTGCATTCCAATCGACTAGTGAGACGAAGCCAGTTCATATTCACCCGACGGATCCTAATGCCGCACCAACCCATATATCAACGACACACGACGGCAAATAGGAAGAAGCGCTCGTCCAGTTCCTCCGTGAGAACTGGGACATCTTTGCATGTAAACCTTCTGACATGCCATGTGTACCCAGAGGACTGGCCGAGCACCGTTTGCGTGTCGACCCCAAAATAAAACCCGTCAAAGAACATCTTCGGCGGTACGCCATGCAGAAGAGGAAAGCAACCGACGAAGAAGTGGCTCGACTGTTGGCAACAGAGTTCATCCGTGAAATCTACCACTTTGAGTGGTTAGCCAATGTAGTCATGGTTCCTAAAAAGGATAATTCACTTCGTATGTGCATTGATTTCAAGCATATCAATCGGGCCTGCCCGAAAGATCACTTCCCTCTCCCTCGCATCGTTTAGATTGTTGACTCGACTGCGGGGTGTGAGCACCTGTCTTTCTTAGATGCGTATTCCAGATACCATCAGATCCGACTGTATGGTCCCGATGAAATAAAAACAGCCTTCATCACCCCATTCAGGTGCTTTTGCTATGTCACTATGCCTTTTGGTTTGAAAAATGCCGGAGCCACATTCATGAGAATGATTCAGAAGTGCCTGCTCACTCAAATCAGTCGGAATGTGGAAGCGTACAGGGATGACATTGTGGTCAAGTCTCGCAAAGGTTCTGGCCTATTGAATGACCTTGCAGAAACCTTTGCCAACCTGAGAAGGTACGATATCAAGCTTAATCCGTAAAAATGCACATTCGGAGTTCCAGGAGGAAAGTTACTCGGTTTTCTCGTTTCCGAACGAGGGATCGGCGCCAATACAAAAAAAGTCGATACCATTCTCCGAATGAAACGCCCCGTGCGAGTGCATGACGTTCAGAAGCTGACTGGTTGTTTGGCCGCCCTGAGTCGATTCATTTCTCGTCTCGGTGAAAAGGCCTTGCCTCTTTACCGATTGATGAACAAATCTGATAAGTTCGAGTGGACTGATGAAGCTGAAGTAGCGTTTGCAGAGCTCAAAACCCTGCTTTCCACCCAGCCGGTGCTCGCTGCACCAATCAGCAAAGAGCCTTTACTGCTCTACATCGCAACCACTGGACAAGTTGTCAGGACAGTACTCATGGTCAAGCGGGAGGAAGAAGGAAAAGCCTACAAGGTTCACCGCCCAGTCTATTATCTCTCTGAAGTTTTGACTCCATCCAAGCAACGATACCCGCATTATCAGAAGCTTGTCTATGGAATATACATGACCATGAAGAAAGTCGCGCATTACTTCTCTGACCACTCCATTACAGTCGTCAGCGATGCGCCATTATCCAAAATTCTGAATAACAGAGATGCAACTGGTCGAGTGGCCAAATGGGCGATTGAACTCCTTCCACTAGATATCAAGTTCGAGGCAAAGAAGGCCATCAAGTCCCAAGCAATTGCAGATTTTCTTGCCGAGTGGATTGAGCAGCAATTGCCGACTCAAGTTCACTCGGAGCATTGGACTATGTTCTTTGATGGGTCCAAGATGCTGAATGGTTCAGGTGCTGGAGTAGTTTTGGTATCCCCCCGCGGAGACAGGCTTAGTTATGTTATCCAGATTCATTTTGATTCCTCCAATAACGAAGCTGAATATGAAGCACTTCTATGCGGGTTGCGTATGGACATTTCACTCGGCGTCCGTCGCCTTATGGTCTACGGCGACTCTGATTTGGTGGTTAACCAAGCCATGAAGGAATGGGATGTCAGGAGCCCAGCCATGATAGGTTATTGCAATGCAGTGAGAAAGCTGGAGAAGAGGTTTGAAGGTTTGGAGCTCCACCATATACCCCGACTGAAAAATCAAGCTGCAGATGAGTTGGCCAAGATAGGCTCAAAGAGAGAAGCTATTCCCCGAAACATGTTTCTGGAACATATCCATTCACCTTCGGTTCAAGAAGATCCTTTCACCGAAGAGTCACCGCAGCCCAAGAGTACCACAGATCCGACTGAAGTCGAAGTCCCGGCCGTGGTCGACCTAATCATGGAGGTTTTGGTCATCACTCCTGACTCGACGGTACCATACGTTGCATACATTCTTAGGAAGGAACTCCCAGAGGATGAAGAAGAGGCTTGACAGATCGTCCGACGGTCTAAAGCCTTTACTATGATAAAAGGACAGTTGTTTAGAGAGAGTGTAACTGGAGCCTGCCAGAAGTGCATCACGCCAGAAGAAGGCCGAATGATCCTTAACGATATCCACTCGGGGACCTGTGGTCACCATGCGTCCTCTTGGACCATCGTAGCCAAAGCATACCGAGCCGGGTTTTACTGGCCGCACGCTAACGAGATGGCAAAGGAAATAGTGGACAAGTGTGAAGGTTGTCAGTTTTATTCCAACATGTCCCACAAACCTGTGTCAGCTCTGAAGACTATTCCACTCGTCCGGCCTTTCGCCGTTTGGGATTAGACATGGTTGGACCTCTGTGTTGGGTAACGTAGTAATTTCAAAAAAAAATTCTACGCACACGCAAGATCATGGTGATGCATTGCAACGAGAGGAGAGAGTGTTGTTGACGTACCCTCGTAGACCGAAAGCGGAAGCGTTATGACAACGCGGTTGATGTAGTCGTACGTCTTCACGGCCTGACCGATCAAGCACCGAAACTCCGACACCTCCGAGTTCTAGCACACGTTCAGCTCGATGACGTCCCTCGTACTCCGATCCAGCCAAGTGTCAAGGGAGAGTTCCGTCAGCACGACGGCGTGGTGAAGATCTTGATGTTCTACAGTCGCAGGGCTTCGCCTAAGCACCGCTACAGTATTATCGAGGTGGACTATGGTGGAGGGGGGCACCGCACACGGCTAAGAGATCCAAGGGATCAATTGTTGTTGTGCCTAGAGGTGCCCCCTGCCCCTGTATATAAAGGAGCAAGAGGGGAGGGGGCGGCCGGCCTAGGAGGGGGCGTGCCAAGGGGGCTGCACCCCTTGTCCAATTCGGACCAGAGGGGGGGCGCAGGCCTCCTTCCTTTTGGCCTCTCTCCTCTATTCCTGTATGGCCCAATAAGGCCCATATACTCCCCGACGAATTCCCGTAACTCTACGGTACTCCGAAAAATACCCGAATCACTCGGAACCTTTCTGAAGTCCGAATATAACCGTCCAATATATCGATCTTTACGTCTCGACCATTTCAAGACTCCTCGTCATGTCCCTGATCTCATCCGGGACTCCGAACTCCTTCGGTACATCAAAACTCATAAACTCATAATATAACAGTCATCGAAACCTTAAGCGTGCGGACCCTACGGGTTCGAGAACAATGTAGACATGACCGAGACACGTCTCCGGTCAATAACCAATAGCGGAACCTAGATGCTCATATTGGCTCCCACATATTCTACGAAGATCTTTATCGATCAGACCGCATAACAACATACGTTGTTCCCTTTGTCATCGGTATGTTACTTGCCCGAGATTCGATCGTCGGTATCTCAATACCTAGTTCAATCTCGTTAGCGGCAAGTCTCTTTACTCGTTCCGTAATACATCATCCTGCAACTAACTCATTAGTTGCAGTGCTTGCAAGGCTTAAGTGATGTATATTACCGAGAGGGCCCAGAGATACCTCTCCGACAATCGGAGTGACAAATCCTAATCTCTAAATATGCCAACCCAACATGTACCTTCGGAGACACCTGTAGAGCTCCTTTATAATCACCCAGTTACATTGTGATGTTTGGTAGCACACAAAGTGTTCCTCCGGTAAACGGGAGTTGCATGATCTCATAGTCATAGGAACATGTATAAGTCATGAAGAAAGCAATATCAACATACTAAACGATCAAGTGCTAAGCTAACGGAATGGGTCAAGTCAATCACATCATTCTCCTAATGATGTGATCCCGTTAATCAAATGACAACTCTTTTGTCCATGGCTAGGAAACATAACCATCTTTGATAAACGAGCTAGTCAAGTAGAGGCATACTAGTGACACTATGTTTGTCTATGTATTCACACATGTATTATGTTTCCGGTTAATACAATTCTAGCATGAATAATAAACATTTATCATGAAATTAGGAAATAAATAATAACTTTATTATTGCCTCTAGGGCATATTTCCTTCAGTCTCCCACTTGCACTAGAGTCAATAATCAAGCTCACATCGCCATGTGATTTAACACCAATATTCACATCTGTATGTGATTAATACCCATAGTTCACGTCGTCATGTGATCAACACCCAAAGGGTTTACTAGAGTCAATAATCTAGTTCACATCGCTATGTGATTAACACCCAAAGAGTACTAAGGTATGATCATGTTTTGCTCGTGAGAGAAGTTTAGTCAACGGGTCTGTCACATTCAGAGCCGTATGTATTTTGTAAATATTCTATGTCTACAATGCTCTGCATGGAGCTACTCTAGCTAATTGCTCCCACTTTCAATATGTTTCCAGATAGAGACTTAGAGTCATCTGGATCGGTGTAAAAGCTGGCATCGATGTAACTCTTTACGACGAACTCTTTTATCACCTCCATAATCGAAAAACAACTCCTTAGTCCTCACTAAGGATATTCTTGACCTCTGTCCAGTGATCTACTCTTAGATCAAAATTGTATTTCTTTGCCAAACTCAGAGCAAGGTATACAATAGGTCTGGTACACAGCATAGCATATTTTATAGAACCTATGACTGAGGCATAGGGAATGACTTTTCATTCTTTTTCTATTTTCTGCCATGGTCAGATTTTGAGTCTTACTGAACTTCACACCTTTACATCACAGGCAAGAACTCTTACTTTCACTGTTCCATTTTGAACTACTTTCAAATCTTGTCAAGGTATGTACTCACTGAAACTCTTATCAAGCGTCTTGATCTATCTCAATAGATCTTGATGCTCAATATGTAAGTAGCTTTACTAAGGTCTTTATTTTAAAGAACTCCTTTCAAACACTTCTTTTATGCTTTCCAGAAAAATTCTACATCATTTCTGATCAACAATATGTCACTCACATATACTTATCAGAAAGGCAGTAGTGCTCCCACTCACTTTATTGTAAATACGGGCTTCACTGCAAATCCGTATAAAACTATATGCTTTGATCAACTTATCAAAGCGTATATTCCAACTCCGAGATGCTTGCACCAGTCCATAGATGGATCGCTGGAGCTTGCACAATTTGTTAGCACCTTTGGGATTGTGTCACATCCCTAGCCTCTGGCATTGCTCTAGCCTAGCTTCATGTGTGCATCATGTCTATATTTTTGAAACTTGAATTGAGGTATATTGGAAGCCTCAAAACCCTAAATAAAAGAGGGGCAAAAACCCTAGAAATCTCATTCATTGCTCCAAAAGGCTCTTCTTAAATGTTTGATAATTTTTGGTAAGGGTTCTGGTCCCAACCAAAATATTGAACATTTTTAAGGATTTATTTTTGGGACTTTGAATTTAAATCATTAGCTATTTGAATTTGAATTATATTCATATAATTAGAATATAATTTCAAATACCCCTGAAATATTTTATGAGCTTTTGGAAAAGTCCATCTAGCCAAATAAAATTATTCAGAGGAGTTTTTGGCATTGTTTGAATTTGTTTAAAATTCAAAACAGTGGCAAAACGAAATTAAATAAAATAAAACAGAATAGAAATAAAAGAGAGGAGAAAAACCTTACCTGGCCTCACCCGCGCAGCCCACCAGCCGGCCCAGTTCCCCCCCCCCCCTGGCCGGCCCAGCCCGCCACCGCTGCTCCCCTGTCGTCTTCCTCCTCGCCAGAAGGACGCGGACACCGCGACGCCGCCGTGCGCGCCACCTCCACCCCGCTCTGGCCACCTCCTGCTTCCTCCCCGAGCCCTCTGGTGACGCCACGCACTTCCCCTCGCCCCCTGCACCTCCCCTCTCCTTCCCTGGACCCCGTTCCCTCCTCTGCTTCCCTCCCTGC
>NC_041381.1:368724390-368732278 GCF_002162155.2 Triticum dicoccoides | reverse complement strand
GTTACCGGGGCCACAGCCACCCCCTCGCTCCCACTATGCATCCCTGAGCTCCGCCCTGACCCCGTGAAGCTACCCACGCGACGCACGCGACCAGAGGAGGCCGCAGTCGACCGGAGCATCGTCGTCTTCACCTCCGGTGCCCGGAGATCGACTCCACCGATTCGGCGCGTCCAGAGCTTCCCCGACTTCGTCGTCTCCTCCGCTAGCCCCTCCGTGAGCTCTCCTACGTTTCCCCTCACCTCCCCCTCTCGCTAGCTTCCTCTAGCCACCGCCCCACGAGCTCCCGAGGCCGCCGTCCGCCATGGCCGACCTCCTGCTCACCGCTGAGCTTACCACGCCCAGCTGTGCTATCCACCGTGCTCCCTGGGCCCCCTAGATGCGGCCTAGCTACCTGGTTTCCTCGAGGGCGAGCTATAGCCCTGCGCCCGTGCACCACCGAGCTCCGGCCACCACACTTGTCGCCATTGCCGTCGCTACGGGCCGCCATAGCCACTGCTGCTTGCACTGCTCGATGCGGACGAGTACGGGCAACGCGTAGATGCCCTCCGCCACGCTTTTGGTGGCCGGAGGAGCGATCCCGAAGCCCTCCGCCGTGCCTGTTGCCGCCGGTGTTGAGCTGCCGGCCTGTTTGGGCCATTTGACCGGGTTTGACCCCCCCCCTCTCTGTCACTGACCTGCGGGCCCCGCCCGGCTAATTAGGCTAGGATTAGTATTAACTAAATATTAGTTAGTTTAATAGACACTGACAGCAGGGCCCCACCTGCTAATTAATCATAGATTAATTTCTGTTTAGTTTTAAACTAATCCAGTGGCCCCACCCGTCAGCATTGACTCTGCTGACGTGGCCTTTGACCCGGCCCCACCTGCCATTGACACTAAACAGCTCTGGGTCACTGACCAGTGGACCCCACTGGTCAGGTTTGACCTGGAGGCGCCCTGTTGACCTGCTGACGTCATGATGATGTCAGGCTGACGCAATAAGTATTTTCTGGAATTTAAATAATCTTAAATGATTTAATAATTTCAGAAAATAGCTAAAACTTCAATAAATCATAGAAAATTAACCGTAACTCCAAATTAAATAAATTATATATGAAAAATTATCAGAAAAATTCAAGGAATCCATCTGTACCATTTTCATGCATGTAAGAACAACTTATCACTACTGTTTAGGGCAAATGAAGTGAATGGCATTTGAATAATCACATATGGAGTTTGAATTTGAATTTTATATTCAAACCAACTTCATTTAATCTGTTGCTAGTTGCATTAGCCCAAAAACACATTCATTTTGCCATGTCATGATCATGCATCATATTGTGCATTGCATTGATTGTGTTCCCTTTTGTGTTGCCGGTATTTGTCCCCTCTCGATAGACGTGATACCCGATGATGTGATCGTTGACACTGATGAAGACTCAATGCTATCTTCAGAAGTGCCAGGCAAGCAAAACCCCCTTGTTCATTCCGATACAATCCTACTCTCTTGCTCCTGCTCTCTTTTACTGCATTAGGACAACACCGATTCATCTGTTACTTGCTGCGGTAGCTGAACCCCTTTATCCTTTGCATGACCTGTCATTGCCACAGTAAATAGATGAAACCCACTAGCATGAGTAGGAGTTGTTTGAGCCCTGATGTGCCTACTCATTCATGCTTGTTTGTCATGCCTGCTACTGCTTAGAGTTGAGTCAGGTCTGATTCATCGAGGATGAATCAGAGGTGTGTGAACATGTCCTACTATGTGTGAGCTAAGTGTGTGAACACGATTTGGTAAAAGGTGTCGGTGAGAGGCCATGTAGGAGTACATGGTGGGTTGTCTCATTGAAGCCGTCCTCAGGAACTGAGTTCTGTGTTTGTGATCCATGATTCAGCTACTACCATACATTGGGCCCTGAAATATGACCCCGCTCGACTTCTTATTCACCCTAGTCCTCTGTCCAGGAGTTGCAAGTAGTTTCTGGTGTTTGTAGCTTACTGGAGGCCGTGGATAGCGCTGACCGTAGGGGTGGGCTGTGATGCGGTAGGTACGTGGCACGGTGTACCGGATGCCCGTTTGGTATCTCGGGAACCCTGTTCACATCGTTTGGGGCTGTGAGCGAAACTCCGGCCGGATCTCCTCATGGATGGAACCCGAATAGGCGATAAACCTGGACTAGAGACTTGAGTGTTTAGGTAGGTCATGGTCTACACCCACGTCGGCTTTCGCTTGAAGTCTGCCGAGCACATGTCGTGTGCAGACGCTAAGTGGTGGAAACATGTATGAAGAAGTACACCCCTGCAGGGTTAACATCAACTATTCGAATAGCCGTGTCCGCGGAAAAGGACTTCTGGGTTGCTTATATCAGTTCATAGACAAGTGAAAAGTGGATACTTTAAAATGCGCAAGATAAGCGTGAGTGCTATGGATGGCGTTCTCGTAGGGAGACGGGAGCGGTTCCATAGTGGTGTATTGATATGGTGAATATGTGGACTCGTGTGCGCCACCTCAAAAGAGTTACATTGCAGTCGTAGTTTAGGATAGCCACCGAGTCAAAGCTGGCTTGCTGCAGTCAAACTCCACCATCCCCTTTGTTGATAATGATGCATGTGTAGATAGATCTGATGTAAGTCTTGCTGGGTACATTTGTACTCACGTTTGCCTATCTTATGTTTTTGCAGAGAGACTTCAGTCTCACTAGTAGTTCCGCTTGGACTTCGACGTTTAGCTTGATACCTCAGCTACGATCTTGTGCCCTCGGCAGGATCTGATAGATAGTCAGGCTTCTCAGCCTTTTTTTTCATTTATAGATGTTTGTACTCAGACATGATAGCTTCCGCTTGTGCTTTGACTTGTATGCTCTGATTGTTGGGTCATGAGACCCATGATTGTAATATCTCGCTCCTCGGAGCCTATTGAATAAATTACTTGAGTCGTAGAGTCATGTTGTGATGCCATGTTGTATTTGCACATATCGAGCATATTGTGTGTATGCTATTGAAATGCTTGGTATGTGTGGGATCTGACCATCTAGTTGTTTATCTTTAGTAGCCTCTCTTACCGGGAAATGTCTCCTAGTGTTTCCACCGAGCCATGGTAGCTTGCTACTGCTCCGGAACACTTAGGCTGGCCGGCATGTGTCCTTCTTCGTTCCTGTGTCTGTCCCTTCGGGGAAATGTCACGCGATGAATATCGGAGTCCTGTTAGCCCGCTACAGCCCGGTTCACCGGAGTCCTGCTAGCCCAGTGCTACAGCCTGGATTCACTCGCTGATGACCGACACGTTCGATGCTGGGTCATGAATGCCTGTCCCTATAAGTCTGTGCCACTTTGGGTTTACGACTAGCCATGTCAGCCCGGGCTCCTTATCATATGGATGCTAGCGACACCGTCATATACGTGTGCCAAAAGGCGCAAACGGTCCCGGGCTAAGGTAAGGCGACACCCGTGGGAATACCGTGCGTGAGGCCGCAAAGTGATATGAGGTGTTACATGCTAGATCGATGTGGCATTGAGTCGGGGTCCTGACAGCGTTGGTATCAGAGCTTGACTGCCTGTAGGATTACCAAGCCAAACTGATCGAAGTTGAGTCTAGAAATTCTTTAGTTATATAAGGGAATTGATTGTGGGATGGAACGTAAGGCTCTTTTTACTCCTTTACCTCATGCCCTTCTGATCTGAGTCATCTTATCTTTCCTACGGGGATTAAGAACTAGGCTATCTCTTCTTTCTATCAGGATCACGTGTTACTAATCTGCAGACTTGTAGGATTGATGGTTGTAAGCTTGAGTTCAGTTTCTACTTCCGTATGTTAATTGTTGATCTCGAAACCTTGATATTGTGCTTCTGAGTGGCTATGCCACCATTTTGTAGCATGTCTCCAATCCTTTGAGCATTTACAGCCGTTATGCTATCGGAGTCATCCCAGGTTTCTAAATAGTCCGATGCATTTGCAAATCCCTTCCTTCTGTTTCCGATGTGCCTTTGGTCAGATTAATCACACAAATTAGTGAGTTGAGGTACTTTATTGCCTCGACATATATGTTGGAATAATTATTATGACCCTAGGTGTTTTAGGGAGTCACCTAGTAATCTAGCAACGTTTTGTGTTCCCAGTGTGAAGATTCTGGCCTTTATTATCGAAAGCATCATGTGATGCCATTTAGTTAGTAGGCATTCTATTCCTGGGTTCTTGAACCCGAGATTCACTCTACTTACTTCATGTTGATAGTGTTTGCTAGTCCCTTTAGGATAGTAGTAACCTTTGCGATAGTCCTCGAGGTTCGTGGTACATCCTTCTTCCAATTACCATGAACCATTCTTGGCAGGAGTTCTTCTGAACCAAAAGATGACAACAAGAGTGCTGTCGATGAGTTCTCCATGCTATATTGTGACTCTGCCAGCTCAACCCTTCTGCATGGGTTATCCAGAAGAATTATGTTGAACTTGGTTCGACATACTAGTCTATGCATCCACAACTCAGAAAGTTATATGTTCCTTTGAGTTGTCCCTCTTTAGTTGTCTACTGACCTTCGTCTATCAATTGATAGTCAAGAGTATGCGTGCGTTCGTTTATCGATGCCTACTACTTTTGTGGTCCGTCAAGCCATTCTATCGCGGAATGACTAGGAGAAACAAACTCCAGTACCTCATCCATATCTAGGATTGGGTCAAAGTAGTTGTATTCCGCAGATCAAATGCCAATCCAGCTTTTGGTTCTGTTCTACCTTGGAGTATTACCTTATTCTATATCGAGGTTGTTATAGGAATTGCACACCATCCTATGAACTCTTGGTACAGTGATACTTCTCACCATCATTAGTCATTCCTCGGCCCTCGTGTTGATGCAACCGGAATACCGACAAATGAATTGTGATGTGTGAAATCAATACTCCCAGCAACCTCGTTGCTTGGTAGTTAAAGGATAATAATTTCATTCTTAGTATGTTGGTTTTTGAATCATCCTTCTAAGACTGATCGTGCTACCTAGTCCTTATTTCGGTGCACCCTTCGATTGATGAGTTAGGATCTTGTCAAGTCCTCACTCATTTGATCATATCGTCTTGCCCTCAAAAGCGAGATTGTTCTCAAGCTTAGTAACATACCGGTGGTTCGTGATTTTCCGAATATCTTCTCGGAAGTATTACCAGGTTGTCACCTGACTGCTATGTTGAGCTCGTGATCAAGTCGGGTTCTTGTGAACCACCCTTTCTCCAAGAATCTGTGATGGATATCCCGGAGCTAATTGGTTAAGCTAGACAACAACTTGGAGAGTTGGAAGATAAAAGCTTGCCTGACTTAGTTCGTTCCAAAGGGATATTCTTGTGTAGTGTGTGTTGGAGAAAGATGATATCTTCATCGATTGGTCCTTGTGATCAGTTGCTGGACCTATTGTCTTATCAATCCTTTGATTTGAGTGTGGGCTATCGTCAAATCAAATCAGTACCAACGATGCTCGTAATGTTGTCTTATTCGTGGTTGATTCCTCGAGCATACACCATTACATCTCTGGTCTGACCAATGCTACCACTTGTTCACTTAACTATGGAATTCCTTTTAAAAGGAAACCTAAATGAATTGTTGTTGAGCCCATTGACAACATCCTTATCTCCTCCATGATTTTGTTGAACATTAAGCTAGTGTTGGAAACTTTTGAAAGCATTTCTTCATGCTAACTCATGAAGTATTTGTTTGATGAAAGGAGTGACTTCCTCTTATACACGTGCATTTGGTGGAAGTTGCCGCCGTGGATTTGAGAAAGTTAGCTTTGCTTCCTCTGGAATCATCCCAAGTCAGTCATGCATACGTGCGAAGTATTCTGTGGTCTGGAGACTTGCAACCTTCATTCCATATGTGTTCCGAGCACACCAAGCCACTGATTGAGTTGTTCAAAGATAAAGGAGTCTGTCCAAGGTGAACTCTTTGGATTTCCACGCGTGGAGACTTCGATGTCATTAATGATGGTTCCCCACCTGAACTCGGTAGTGTTTTATTATAAGACTACCACGTGGTCATGTTTGTCTGGGACAGCGTGTTCACATGTTGTAGCAGATCCAGCTCATGTTTTGGAGCTTACTATCGTAGTTCATTCCTCGAGAATCTCGCAACGTCATCTCGTCGATTTGTGTTGCAAACTTTCATTTTTCTTCCTAGACTCGATGAGTCTGGAATATCCTGACACCAACCAGATCTGAATCTCAGGCAGATATAATGGTTGGAACATTTCCCAAGAACTATAATATTGGTCCCTCGATAACCGGCAAGGTGGATGTCGTGGCCAACACACCCATCCGGTAGACCTATTATTGTAGTATCTTGATTGAAGAAGTTGGCCACCTCCCCTAGGGATTTCGTAGGATTTACTCCCTAGTTTCCCTATGGATTTTTGTGTTCCCGAAGTCCGACCTTTCTACTTGATGTTCTAGTTATCAAACCATATCTATGAATGGGTTACACTAGCACATCAAGGAGAACATTAGAAGCGGAGTGCTAAATGTCTCTCGGTCGATCATCCAGATTTTATTTCCTTGGCCCCGCCAAGGGTGTAATCTGAGAAGTGTTATCTTCCTTTGCATCTGCATAATCCATCATCATTCATCATGGTAGCAAGTTGTGTTGCCAGGATCCTTGACACGGATATTGGTGGAATCTTGATGATTGTGGAAATGCTCAAGTTCTTGAGAGCACGCACAAGCGCTATGTGTTATCCTCGGCACTAGCTAGGTTTGCTCTCAACTTCCTCGGTTATGCTATAACTTCTCAACAGTGGATTCGCTCTCTATTGTTGGGTTTTTCTCCCAGTTACCAGAATCATTCCCAGCATTTGCATTTTGTTCCCAGCTTGCACCACCAATGTCCCTTCCATTTCCGGTGATAAGTAAATTCATCCATTACGTTGTCTTCAACAAGGTAATCCACATCATCCAAGTCCGAGTATGCCATTCTACTGACCCCCTCCAAACGATCGCTCGAGAATTGCCTTAGGCTGGTTTAAAGAGTTTCAATGATCTCTGAATCAAAGGTAATTCTTTTTGCCACTTAAGATAATAATCTGCGAATCACCCTTCTCCAGGATGTCTCGTTGTGGTTTCATGGCAACTCAACTCCTCGCTACGTTGACAACCGATTACCACCTTCTTAAGTGTGGAATTGTTGTCCACCTAGTGAACCTTCGTCATCCGTTTCTTTCCACCCCTCTTGATGTGTATCCCGTGTCTCAACCCGAGAGATGGTCCTAAGTCTCATTTCGTGAGTTGTTCGATCTTCAAGAAGATCGACCCTTCTAGAGTCTCCTTCCCTCCATGTCATGTTGGCAGGATTTCTCAAAACAAGACATCAAGACAATGATGGTGAATGAATCAACGTTCAACTGAAGTGCACCCTGGATCGTGAAGATTGTACTAGTTTGCGTTTCCCCTTCATCCTACCCTACGCTTGAATCTCGAGACGAGATTCTTGTTTAGTGGGGGTGAGTTGTCACATCCCTAGCCTCTGGCATTGCTCTAGCCTAGCTTCATGTGTGCATCATGTCTATATTTTTGAAACTTGAATTGAGGTATATTGGAAGCCTCAAAACCCTAAATAAAAGAGGGGCAAAAACCCTAGAAATCTCATTCATTGCTCCAAAAGGCTCTTCTTAAATGTTTGATAATTTTTGGTAAGGGTTCTGGTCCCAACCAAAATATTGAACATTTTTAAGGATTTATTTTTGGGACTTTGAATTTAAATCATTAGCTATTTGAATTTGAATTATATTCATATAATTAGAATATAATTTCAAATACCCCTGAAATATTTTATGAGCTTTTGGAAAAGTCCATCTAGCCAAATAAAATTATTCAGAGGAGTTTTTGGCATTGTTTGAATTTGTTTAAAATTCAAAACAGTGGCAAAATGAAATTAAATAAAA
>NC_041381.1:368674740-368723258 GCF_002162155.2 Triticum dicoccoides | reverse complement strand
CCCGAGCCCTCTGGTGACGCCACGCACTTCCCCTCGCCCCCTGCACCTCCCCTCTCCTCCCCTGGACCCCGTTCCCTCCTCTGCTTCCCTCCCTGCACGCGCCCGAGCGGAGCCCATCGCCGCCGACGCCGTTACCGGGGCCACAGCCACCCCCTCGCTCCCACTATGCATCCCTGAGCTCCGCCCTGACCCCGTGAAGCTACCCACGCGACGCACGCGACCAGAGGAGGCCGCAGTCGACCGGAGCATCGTCGTCTTCACCTCCGGTGCCCCGAGATCGACTCCACCGATTCGGCGCGTCCAGAGCTTCCCCGACTTCGTCGTCTCCTCCGCTAGCCCCTCCGTGAGCTCTCCTACGTTTCCCCTCACCTCCCCCTCTCGCTAGCTTCCTCTAGCCACCGCCCCACGAGCTCCCGAGGCCGCCGTCCGCCATGGCCGACCTCCTGCTCACCGCTGAGCTTACCACGCCCAGCTGTGCTATCCACCGTGCTCCCTGGGCCCCCTAGATGCGGCCTAGCTACCTGGTTTCCTCGAGGGCGAGCTATAGCCCTACGCCCGTGCACCACCGAGCTCCGGCCACCACACTTGTCGCCATTGCCGTCGCTACGGGCCGCCATAGCCACTGCTGCTTGCACTGCTCGATGCGGACGAGTACGGGCAACGCGTAGATGCCCTCCGCCACGCTTTTGGTGGCCGGAGGAGCGATCCCGAAGCCCTCCGCCGTGCCTGTTGCCGCCGGCGTTGAGCCGCCGGCCTGTTTGGGCCATTTGACCGGGTTTGACCCCCCCCTCTCTCTCACTGACCTGCGGGCCCCGCCCGGCTAATTAGGCTAGGATTAGTATTAACTAAATATTAGTTAGTTTAATAGACACTGACAGCAGGGCCCCACCTGCTAATTAATCATAGATTAATTTCTGTTTAGTTTTAAACTAATCCAGTGGCCCCACCCGTCAGCATTGACTCTGCTCACGTGGCCTTTGACCCGGCCCCACCTGCCATTGACACTAAACAGCTCTGGGTCACAGACCAGTGGACCCCACTGGTCAGGTTTGACCTGGAGGCGCCCTGTTGACCTGCTGACGTCATGATGATGTCAGGCTGACGCAATAAGTATTTTCTGGAATTTAAATAATCTTAAATGATTTAATAATTTCAGAAAATAGCTAAAACTTCAATAAATCATAGAAAATTAACCGTAACTCCAAATTAAATAAATTATATATGAAAAATTATCAGAAAAATTCAAGGAATCCATCTGTACCATTTTCATGCATGTAAGAACAACTTATCACTACTGTTTAGGGCAAATGAAGTGAATGGCATTTGAATAATCACATATGGAGTTTGAATTTGAATTTTATATTCAAACCAACTTCATTTAATCTGTTGCTAGTTGCATTAGCCCAAAAACACATTCATTTTGCCATGTCATGATCATGCATCATATTGTGCATTGCATTGATTGTGTTCCCTTTTGTGTTGCCGGTATTTGTCCCCTCTCGATAGACGTGATACCCGATGATGTGATCGTTGACACTGATGAAGACTCAATGCTATCTTCAGAAGTGCCAGGCAAGCAAAACCCCCTTGTTCATTCCGATACAATCCTACTCTCTTGCTCCTGCTCTCTTTTACTGCATTAGGACAACACCGATTCATCTGTTACTTGCTGCGGTAGCTGAACCCCTTTATCCTTTGCATGACCTGTCATTGCCACAGTAAATAGATGAAACCCACTAGCATGAGTAGGAGTTGTTTGAGCCCTGATGTGCCTACTCATTCATGCTTGTTTGTCATGCCTGCTACTGCTTAGAGTTGAGTCAGGTCTGATTCATCGAGGATGAATCAGAGGTGTGTGAACATGTCCTACTATGTGTGAGCTAAGTGTGTGAACACGATTTGGTAAAAGGTGTCGGTGAGAGGCCATGTAGGAGTACATGGTGGGTTGTCTCATTGAAGCCGTCCTTAGGAACTGAGTTCTATGTTTGTGATCCATGATTCAGCTACTACCATGCATTGGGCCCTGAAATATGACCCCGCTCGACTTCTTATTCACCCTAGTCCTCTGTCCAGGAGTTGCAAGTAGTTTCTGGTGTTTGTAGCTTACTGGAGGCCGTGGACAGCGCTGACCGTAGGGGTGGGCTGTGATGCGGTAGGTACGTGGCACGGTGTACCGGATGCCCGTTTGGTATCTCGGGAACCCTGTTCACATCGTTTGGGGCTATGAGCGAAACTCCGGCCGGATCTCCTCATGGATGGAACCCGAATAGGCGATAAACCTGGACTAGAGACTTGAGTGTTTAGGTAGGTCGTGGTCTACACCCACGTCGGCTTTCGCTTGAAGTCTGCCGAGCACATGTCGTGTGCAGACGCTAAGTGGTGGAAACATGTATGAAGAAGTACACCCCTGCAGGGTTAACATCATCTATTCGAATAGCCGTGTCCGCGGAAAAGGACTTCTGGATTGCTTATATCAGTTCATAGACAAGTGAAAGTGGATACTCTAAAATACGCAAGATAAGCGTGAGTGCTATGGATGGCGTTCTCGTAGGGAGACGGGAGCGGTTCCATAGTGGTGTATTGGTTGGTGAATATGTGGACTCGTGTGCGCCACCTTAAAAGAGTTACTCGCAGTCGTAGTTAGGATAGCCACCGAGTCAAAGCTGGCTTGCTGCAGTTAAACCCCTCCATCCCCTTTGTTGAAAATGATGCATATGTAGTTAGTTCTGATGTAAGTCTTGCTGGGTACATTTGTACTCACGTTTGCCTATTTTATGTTTTTGCAGAGAGACCTCGGTCTCACTAGTAGTTCCACGTGGACTTCGACGTTTAGCTTGATACCTCAGCTACGATCTTGTGCCCTCGGCAGGATCTGATAGATAGTCAGGCTTCTCAGCCTTTTTCATTTATAGATGTCTGTACTCAGACATGATAGCTTCCGCTTGTGCTTTGATTTGTATGCTCTGATTGTTGGGTCATGAGACCCATGTTTGTAATATCTCGCTCCCCGGAGCCTAATGATTAAAATACTTGAGTTGTAGAGTCATGTTGTGATGCCATGTTGTATTTGCACATATCGAGCATATTGTGTGTATGTTATTGAAATGCTTGGTATGTGTGGGATCTGACCATCTAGTTGTTTATCTTTAGTAGCCTCTCTTACCGGGAAATGTCTCCTAGTGTTTCCACCGAGCCATGGTAGCTTGCTACTGCTCCGGAACACTTAGGCTGGCCGGCATGTGTCCTTCTTCGTTCCTGTGTCTGTCCCTTCGGGGAAATGTCACGCGATGAATACCGGAGTCCTGTTAGCCCGCTACAGCCCGGTTCACCGGAGTCCTGTTAGCCCAGTGCTACAGCCTGGATTCACTCGCTGATGACCGACACGTTCGATGCTGGGTCATGGATGCCTGTCCCTGTAAGTCTGTGCCACTTTGGGTTTACGACTAGCCATGTCAGCCCGGGCTCTTTATCATATGGATGCTAGCGACACTGTCATATACGTGTGCCAAAAGGCGCAAACAGTCCCGGGCTAAGGTAAGGCGACACCCGTGGAATACCGTGCGTGAGGCCGCAAAGTGATATGAGGTGTTACATGCTAGATCGATGTGGCATTGAGTCGGGGTCCTGACAGATTGACAAAACCTTCTGGTTGCATCATATACAACACTTCTTTAAAAAATCCATTAAGGAATGCAGTTTTGACATCCATTTGCTAGATTTCATAAAATGTGGCAATTGCTAATATGATTTGGACAGACTTTAAGCATCGATACGAGTGATAAAATCTCATCGTATTCAACACTTTGAACTTGTCAAAAACCTTTTGCAACAAGTCGAGCTTTGTAGATAGTAACACTACTATCAGTATCCGTCTTCCTCTTGAACATCCATTTATTTTCTATGGCTTGCCGATCATTGGGCAAGTCAACCAAAGTCCACACTTGGTTCTCATACATGGATCCCATCTCAGATTTCATGGCCTCAAGACATTTTGCGGAATCTGGGCTCACCTTTGCTTCTTCATAGTTCGTAGGTTCATCATGGTCTAGTAACATGACTTCCAGAATAGGATTACCATACCACTCTAGTGCGGATCTTACTCTGGAAGACCTACAAGGTTTGGTAGCAACTTGATCTGAAGTTTCATGATCATCATCATTAACTTCCTCACTAATTGGTGTAGGAATCATTGGAACTGATTTCTGTGATGAAGTACTTTCCAATAAGGGAGAAGGTACAATTACCTCATCAAGTTCTACTTTCCTCCCACTCACATCTTTCGAGAGAAACTCCTTCTCTAGAAAGGATCCATCTTAGCAACGAATAACTTGCCTTCGGATCTGTGATAGAAGGTGTACCCAATAGTTACCTTTGGGTATTCTATGAAGACGCACTTCTACGATTTAGGTTTGAGCTTATCATGTGAAAACGTTTTCACATAAGCATCGCAGCCCCAAACTTTAAGAAACGACAACTTTGGTTTCTCGCCAAACCACAGTTCATAAGGCGTCGTCTCAACGGATTTTGATGGTTCCCTATTTAAAGTGAATGTAGTTGTCTCTAATGCATAACCCCAAAACAATAGTGGTAAATTGGTAAGAGACATCATAGATTGCACTATATCCAATAAAGTATGGTTATGACGTTCGGACAGACCATAACGCTATGGTGTTCCATGTGGCGTGAGTTGTGAAACTATTCCACATTGTTTTATATGAAGGCCAAACTCGTAACTCAAATATTCTTCTCCATGATTAGATCGTAGAAACTTTATTTTTTTGTTACAATGATTCTCCACTTCCCTTTGAAATTCTTTGAACTTTTCAAATATTTCAGACTTGTGTTTCATTAAGTAGATATACCCATATCTGCTCAAATCATCTGTGAAGGTCAGAAAATAACGATACACGCCGCGAGCCTTAACACTCATCGGATCGCATACATCGGTATGTATTATTTCCAATAAGTCAGTAGCTCGTTCCATTGTTCCAGAGAATGGAGTTTTAGTCATCTTGCCCAAAAGGCACGGTTTGCAAGCATCAAATGATTCATAACCAAGTGATTCCGAAAATCCATCTTTATGGAGTTTCTTCATGTGCTTTACACCGATATGACCCAAACGGCAGTGCCATAAATAAGTTGCACTATCATTATTAACTTTGCATCTTTTGGCATCAATATTATGAATATGTGTACCACTACGATCGAGATCCAACAAACTATTTTCATTGAGTGTATGACCATTTGAAGGTTTTATTCATGTAAACAGAACAACAATTATTCTCTAATTTTAAATGAATAACCTATTGCAATAAACATGATCAAATCATATTCATGCTCAACGCAAATGCCAAATAACATTTATTTAGGTTTAACACTAATCCCGAAAGTATAGGAAGTGTGCTATGATGATCATATCAATCTTGGAACTACTTCCAACACTCATCGTCACTTCACCCTCAACTAGTCTCTGTTTATTCTGTAACTCCTGTTTTGAGTCACTAATTTTTAGAAACCGAACAAGTATCAAATACCCAGGGGCTACTATAAACACTAGTAAGGTACACATCAATAACCTGTATATTAAATATACCCTTGTTCACTCTTCCATCCTTCTTATCCACCAAATATTCAGGGTATTTCCGTTTCTAGTGACCATTTCCTTTGTAGTGTAAGCACTCAGTTTCAGGCTTTGGTTCAGTTTTGGGCTTCTTCGTGGGAGTGAAAACTTGCTTGTCATTCTACTTGAAGTTCCCTTTCTTTCCCTTTGCCCTTTACTTGAAACTAGTGATCTTGTCAACCATCAACACTTGATGCTCTTTCTTGATTTCTACCTTCGTCGATTTCAACATCACGAAGAGCTCGGGAATCATTTTCGTCATCCCTTGCATACTATAGTTCATCACAAAGTTCTACTAACTTGGTGATGGTGACTAGAGAACTCTGTCAATCACTATCTTATCTGGAAGATTAACTCCCACTTGATTCAAGCGATTGTAGTACCCAGACAATCTGAGCACATGCTCACTAGTTGAGCGATTCTCCTCCATCTTTTAGCCATAGAACTTATTGGAGACTTCATATCTCTCAACTCGGGTATTTGCTTGAAATATTAACTTCAACTCCTGGAATATCTCATATGGTCCATGATGGTCAAAACGTCTTTGAAGTCCCGATTCTAAGCCGTTAAGCATGGTGCACTAAACTATCAAGTAGTCATCATATTGAGCTAGCCAAACGTTCATAACGTCTGCATCTGCTCCTGTAATAGGTCGGTCACCTAGCGGTGCATTAAGGACATAATTCTTCTGTGCAGCAATGAGGATAAACCTCAGATCACGGATCCAATCCGCATCATTGCTACTAACATCTTTCAATACAATTTTCTCTAGGAACATATCAAAATAAACATATGAAAGCAACAACGCAAGCTATTGATTTACAACATAAATTGCAAAATACTACCAGGACTAAGTTCATGATAAATTTAAGTTCAATTAATCATATTACTAAAGAACTCCCACTTAGGTAGACATCCCTCTAATTCTCTAAGTGATTACGTGATCCATATCAACTACACCATGTCCGATCATCACGTGAGATGGAGTAGTTTCAACGGTGAACATCAATATGTTGATCATATCTACTATATGATTCACGCTCGACCTTTCGGTCTCCGTGTTCCGAGACCATATCTGTTATATGCTAGGCTCGTCAAGTTTAACCTGAGTATTCCGCGTGTGCAACTGTTTTGCACCCGTTGTATTTGAACATAGAGCCTATCACACCTGATCATCACGTGGTGTCTCAGCACAAAGAACTTTCGCAACGGTGCATACTCAGGGAGAACACTTTTACTATGATAATTTAGTGAGGGATCATCTTATAATCCTAACGTCAATCAAAGCAAGATAAGATGCATAAAAGATAAACATCACATGCAATCAATATAAGTGATATGATATGGCCATCATCATCTTGTGCTTGTGATCTCCATCTTCGAAGCACCGTCATGATCACCATTGTCACCGGCGCAACACCTTGATCTCCATTGTAGCATCGTTGTCGTCTCGCCAATCTTATGCTTCTATGACTATCGCTACCGCTTAGTGATAAAGTAAAGCATTACAGGGCGATTGCATTGCATACAATAAAGCGACAACCATATGGCTCCTGCCAGTTGCCGATAACTCTGTTACAAAACATGATCATCTCATACCATAAAATTTAGCATCATGTCTTTACCATATCACATCACAACATGCCCTGCAAAAACAAGTTAGACGTCCTCTACTTTGTTGTTGCAAGTTTTACGTGGCTGCTACGGGCTGAGTAAGAACCGTTCTTACCTACGCATCAAAACCAAATGATAGTTCGTCAAGTTAGTGCTGTTTTAACCTTCTCAAGGACCGGGCGTAGCCACACTTGGTTCAACTAAAGTTGGAGAAACTGACACCCGCCAGCCACCTGTGTGCAAAGCACGTCGGTAGAACCAGTCTCGCGTAAGCGTACGCATAATGTCGGTCCGGGCCGCTACATCCAACAATACCGCCGAACCAAAATATGACATGCTGGTAAGCAGTATGACTTGTGTCGCCCACAACTCACTTATGTTCTACTCGTGCATATAACATCTACGCATAAAACCAGGCTCGGATGCCACTGTTGGGTAACGTAGTAATTTCAAAAAAATTCCTACGCACACGCAAGATCATGGTGATGCATAGCAACGAGAGGGGAGAGTGTTGTCCACGTACCCTCGTAGAGCGAAAGCAGAAGCATTATGACAACACGGTTGATGTAGTCGTACGTCTTCACGGCCCGACCGATCAATCTCCGAAACTACGACACCTCCGAGTTCTAGCACACGTTCAGCTCGATGATGTCCCTCGAACTCCGATCCAGCCGAGTGTCGACGGAGAGTTCCGTCAGCACGACGGCGTGGTGACGATCTTGATGTTCTACCATCGCAGGGCTTCGCCTAAGCACCACTACAGTATTATCGAGGTGGACTATGGTGGAGGGGGGCACCACACACGGCTAAGAGGTGCCCCCTGCCCCCTGCCCAAGGGATCAATTGTTGTTGTGCCTAGAGGTGCCCCCTGCCCCCGTATATAAAGGAGCAAGGGGGGAGGGGGCGGCCGGCCTAGGAGGGGCCGCGCCAAGGGGAGTCCTACACCCACCGGGAGTGTCACACCCTAGCTAGCCATGCATTAGAGTGTTGCATCATGTTTACTCTTTCATCAGAAACTTGAAATGGGGATGACAGAACCCCCAGTCACCTCTGAAACCAATTAGGGTTTACTAAAAACTTTTTCAATGAACCTGAAATGCCCTTCTAAAATGCCCATCATTTTTGTCTTGGTTCAGAACCTCTGCCAAAAGTGGTGCACATTTTCCTAGGCCATCCTAGGGTTTTTGATTTAAATCATAAGTATTTGAATTTGGGCATTCAAAATTATATAAAATATTTAAATGCTCAAATAACTCCAAACTAAAATGTTTCATGTTGGAAATAATCCAACTATGGACCAGGAGTAGTTTGGTGATTTTTGGAGTTGCCTAAGTATTTTATTTAATTCAACAAAGTTGCAGAAGTATTAATAAAAACAGAAAACAGAAAAAAATGGGAAAAGTCTTACCTGTCGCCCAGCACCGGCCCACCTGCCGGCCCAGCCCAGCACCGCGCCAGCGAGCTGCTTGCCGGCCAGGCAGGCAGGCAGGTGCTCGACGGCGAGCACCGCATGGGTGCCACGCACCTGCTCGCCGCCTCGCCGCCTCCCTCGCCCGGCTAACGCCGTGAATCGGCCTCCCTCTCTCCCCCGAACCCCCCAGACACCCCCTCTCCTCTCCAGCTCCTCCCCCTCGCACGCCCCAGCCATGGCCGACGCCATCGCCGCCACCCCCTCGCCGTAGCCACGCCCTCCGTCCACCCCACGCCGTGCCACCGTGTCCAGGAGCTCCGCCGCCGTCCACTTCATCGAGCTAGCCGAGCCCCGTGTGCTCGTGCGGCCCGAGACCACCGCACCGACCTCGCCCGAGCTCACCGTCGCCGGAGATCCCCTTCAACGCCGTCGCCGCCTCAGCTCGTCCCCGACCTCACCGGTGGCCTCTACGGGAGCGCTGTGAGCCTAGCTACTCCTCCGACCCTCTCTCTCTCATTCCTGAGCCGTGTAGCCACCGCACGAGGATCACACGCCCGCACCGCCGCGGACCTCGTCGCCGACGTGCTTCCGGCCACACTCCGGCCACAAGATGGTGTCCATCTTACTCACCGAGTCCCGCAACACCTAGCTAGCTACTCCACGAGCCTCACCGAGCCCTCTAGCGCCAAGTTCACCTCCGACCGAGCCCCGGTGGCCGCCAAAGTCGTCGCCGGCGCCAACTCCGGCCACCCCGACCTCAACGGACTCCGCCAAGAGCTGCGGTTTGTCCTCAGCTCCCCTCCGGTGGTCTCCGCGGCCCATTTGGTGGCCGAAATGGCCAAAACCACTCCCGCCGCCGCGTCGGGCTCGCCGGCGGCTAAACGCCGGCGTCGCTGGCTTTGACTTTGACCACGGGTGGGCCCTGGTTGACTCCCCTGAGTCAATGACAGGTGGGGCCCAGCCCTGTTAATTAAACAGGATTAGTTTTAATTAAATTTTAATTAAAATAATCACCCTGACATGCGGGACCCACTGTCAGGTTTGACCCAGACCTGTTCCGTTGACCTGCTGACGTCACACTGACGTCAGGCTGACGCAGTAATTGATTTTCTGGATTTAATTTAAATCAGGAAATTCCAGAATATAATTTAAACTTCAAAAATTCATAACTTTTATTCTGTAACTCCAAATCAGACAAATTATATATGAAAAATGATCAGAAAAATCCAATCTATCCATCTGTACTATTTTCATGCATGACTAAACAAGTTAACTTGATGTTTAATGCAGAACAAGGAAAAACACTTTAAAGGGCCATGTTTGAGTTTGAAATTTGAATCTTTGATTCAAATTGGTTCAAACCCTTCTGGTCTTAGTTGCATTAGCCCAACACCCTCATATTGCTATGTTTCATGCATGCATCATATTGTTGCACATTGTTTGGTGATGGTGGTATATCGGTGTTCTTGCGGCAGGATCTGCCTCCGAGGAGTACCGTGATTACCCTAACGAAGAACCGCATCAGTGCATCGAATCATCAGGCAAGCAGCCAACCATTTGATCATATCGATACAATCCCATGTTCTCGCTCCTGCTCTCTTTTACTGCATTAAGACAACGCGTTTCAAACTGCTGTGTGCTACGGTAGTTGAACCCACTTCCTCTGCATGACCTGTCATTGCCACAGTAACTAGATGAAACCCACTAGCATGTGTAGGAGTTGATTGAGCCATATGTATGTGTTGTTCCTACCTTGCTATGCCTGCTATGCTTAGAGTCGTGTCAGGTCTGGTTCATCTGGGTGATGGGCTAGAGTGAAATGATTATGTCGGTAATGAGAGTGGTGTGGTGAACACGATTTGGTAAAGGTATCGATGAGAGGCCATGTAGGAGTACATGGTGGGTTGTTTCATTGAAGCCGACCTTAAAAACTGAGATCTGTATGTGTGATTTAAGATACAGCTACTACCATGCATTGGGACCTAAAATATGACCCCGCTCGACTTCTTATTCACCCTAGCTCTCTGTCCAGGAGTTGCAAGTAGTTTCTGGTGTTTGTAGCCTACTGGAGGCCGTGGACAGCGCTGACCGTAGGGGTGGGCTGTGATGCGGTAGGTACTTGGCCGGGTGTACCGAATACCCATTAGGTATCTCGGGAACCCTGTTCACATCGTTCGGGGCCGTATGGGAAACCTCGGCCGGACTCCCTGCGGATGGAACCCGTATAGGCGATAAACCTGGACTAGAGGCTTAAGTGTTTAGGTAGGTCGTGGTCTACACCCACGTCGGCTTTCGCTTGAAGTCTGCCGAGCACATGTCGTGTGCAGACGCTAAGTGGTGGAAACATGTATGAAGAAGTACACCCCTGCAGGGTTATCATGATCTATTCGAATAGCCGCGTCCACGGTAAAGGACTACTTGGTTGCCTATACAGTTCATAGACAAGTAAATGGAAACTACTAAAAGCCTCAAGATAAGTGTGAGTGCCGAGGATGGCTCTTCCGTAGGAAGACGGAGGTGGATCCTCGGTGGTGTATTGAAGTGGTAAGTAGTGGACTCGTGTACGCAAAACCATTTCAAGTTGGAGTCTCGTAGATTAGCCTAGCCAAGAGTCAAGGCTGGCTTGCTGCAACAACTCCACCAACCCTTCTTGATAATATGCATGTATGTAGGGTCTGATGTAAGTCTTGCTGAGTACCTTTGTACTCATGTTGCTATAATTTACATTTTTACAGAAGACGCTGCAACCCCTTCTGATGGGTTCTACGTAGACGTTGACATCAACGAGTAGGCTAAAGGCCCAGGTGGCGATCCTGAGCTTGTGAAGGACCACGTAGTATAGCTAGGCTTTCCAAGCCTCTTTTATCTTTCTAGTTGTCTGTACTCAGACAAGTTACTTCCGCTGCTGGTTTGTATGACTGTATGACTTGAATGCTGGGTCGTGAGACCCGTACCTTGTGTATGTTATGTATGGTTCTCTGAGCCTTAAATAAAGTTCTTGTGTCGTAGAGTCATGTTGTGATGCCTTGTTGTATTTGCACATATCGAGCATATTGTGTGTATGATTGAAATGCTTGGTATGTGACATCGAGTCGGGGTCCTGACAGCGTTGGTATCAGAGCCGGACTGCCTGTAGGTTCTCCAAGCCAAACTGGTCGATGTTGAGTCTAGAAATTCTTTAGTTATATGTAGGGGAATTGTTTGTGGGTTGGAACGTAAGGCTCTTTTTACTCCCTTATCTTATGACATTCTGATCTGAGTCAGTCTATTCTTCCACCGGGGGTTAAGGAATTAGGATCTATTCTCTCTATCAGGATCACGTGTTACTAATCAGTAGTACCTTATAAGTTTGATGAATACAAGCCTAGTTCAGTTTTACTACCACGTCATGTTGCTAGGACGGTTTCAGAACTTGATATGATGATGTTGAGTGTGTATGTAATCCTTTGTCAAATGTCTCAAAATCCTTCTTGAGCATTTACAGCTGTTATGCTGCCGAAATTTTGCTAGAAATTCTAATGCCTTTGCATTACGATTGTGCTTTCAGATGGCCACTCGCGACCTTAATCAAGTGGTTCGCCTGACTCGATGCCTAGATGTACCCGGCCATACTGCCATGTTGGTCAGGGTAATGACTGAGGCTGGATATCGTTGGTATCCTGAGTACACGGTCGAAGAGCAATTCCGAGACTTTAATCAAAGCCAGTATCTCTGCACTGTCAGGATATTTCCATCTTATCCTGGATCCACCGAGCCTCTTCACTGCTCCTATGGACTCGGGGTTACTATTGAGATGGCTGTGCAGGACGCCGCCTACTCTATGATGACCATCATGCGGGTCAGATCTGGTCTATTTCGGGACTCTGATTTCCGGTATATGCCAGGATCACTTCCGGGAGCACAAGGGTATCTCCAGGCTATCTATGCTGACCCCACTCAGGAGGATTCACGGACTCGCACCACTGCTGAGATGCTCGAGGATAAGGACCGTGAAAATCGGGCCTTGAGGTTAGAGCTCTTCAATACCCGTGCTGACCACTGGGCCACATTGACTCGGTTTGCACCGGCGGTGCAAGCTGGATATTCGGATATGCGCGATCTCTATCCTGTGAGATCTGCTCTGCCAGACGTGATGGGTTGGCGTGATGTAGGAGGCATCACCCCACCTCGCGGTCCCCGCAGGCCACCGTCTGTTGGTCCAAGACCTCATCCTAGTCCCTATGGTCCACAAGCTCCGCGAGATCGTCTGTTTTCGGATGATCATGTAGAGCTTCCAGGCTATGGAGGTGACTTCTACGAGGACTACTACGGATCGGTCTGAGTTAGTGGTAGTATCACTAGTTAGCACTATCTGTGTCGTCTATCGTCCCGCGTGACTCGTGGGATATGACCTAGTTTGTACTCTTTCCGGAGATGTAGAAAAATAATGTATAGGAGCTTGGGATGCCTCCGATGAGATGTAATCCTCTTTTCACCGTAATAGTACTTTGTTTGGTCTTGTACTAAACCATGTATGGTGTGTATGACGATGGAATAAAGAAGCAGTTTCTGTATCTACCATGTCATACGGATGATCATCTTGCATTTCGAGTTATTCCTTACATTTTGTATCCTATGTCGGAATTTTATCATTCTAACTAAATCATTGTCTTGTTTACCTAGGATGGTCAACACGCGCACTAACCCTGCTCCTCAAGAGCAGGCCGAAGGCAGTGAAGTCAGGGATGCAAATCTGCCTCATCCTCCTTCCCTAGCCGAGGTTATGATGGAAGCTGAGAGAAACAAGCGGGAGACCAACCGTTTGTTGGAGCGTATTGAACAGAACACAGCACACCATCAGAGGACTAACGTGGTGTCACTCAGTGATTTTATCAAATTACATCCACCCACGTTCCACCACTCCGTCGAGCCTCTCGACGCTGATGACTGGCTTCGCAGTATCTCTCACGAGCTGCGTTCTGCGCTAGTAGCTGAGGCTGACAAGGTCACCTTTGCTGCATATCATCTTGAAGGCCCCGCCAGGCTATGGTGGGAGAATTATGGAGCTATGCGCCCAGCGGGCCATGTCACTACTTGGGCTGAATTCAGTGAGGCTTTCCGTGAACATCACATTCCGGAGGGTCTCATGGACCGTAAACGTGAGGAATTTTGCAATTTCACCCAAGGCCGACTCTCTGTGGATGCTTAAAGCAGGGAGTTTGGTAACCTTGCACGATATGCAACTGAGGAAGTTTCTACGGATGCCAAGAAGCAAGCAAGGTTCCGTAAGGGACTTAGTCCTGAGCTTCGCCGCGACCTCCGTCTGCATGAGTGCACATCTTTTCAGAAACTTGTTAACAAAGCCATCAGTGCTGAAACTGGTCAGACTGATTATGACGCAACACGCAAGCATGGCCGTGACATGGGTTCGTCATCCGGTGCTGGTCCTCAGAAGCGCCGCGTGTGGGTGCCCAACACCGCCCTGCCACCCAGGTTCACACCGAGGCCATCTTTCCAGGCGCCTCGCCCTGTTCAACAGTCTGCTCCAGCCAAGCCCTATGGGGGTCCAACCAACAATGTTCCTCCACGTACCAGTTCCGTGACTTGTTTCAAGTGTGGGGAATCTGGCCACTATATGCGTGAGTGTCCTCAGACCAACCCCAACCAATCTGCTAAAGCTGTTGGCCGTGGCAAGCCGACAGGGAAAGTGTTCCACGCCAAGCCGGCCACCGCCTCACGTGGCCATGTCAACTGTATCTCTGCCGAAGAAGCTCAAGAAGATCCCAACGTCGTTCTCGGTACGCTCCTTGTTAATTGCCACCCGGCATCTGTTCTTTTCGATACAGGAGCCTCTCATTCATTTATATCCGAGAACTACGCTCGTTTGCATAACACCGCATTCTGTAACATGCCATCCACTATGGAAATTTCTACTCCCGGTTCTAGATGGCAGACCTCCAGGGTAAGTTATGGAAATGAAATCCAAGTCGATAGACCTGTTTTCCTTGCATCTTTAATAGCTCTCAAATTTTCAGATATTAATATCATTTTGGGTATGGACTGGATGTCAGCTCATCATGCCAAAATTGATTGCTTCTCTAGGACTGTTCAACTCACTCACCCTTCGGGCAAGATAGTCAATGTCTTGACCCGATTAGCCAAGCGACAATTATATTCTCTTAACGCCAGCCCTTTGCCAGACCTTGAGGACATTCCGGTAGTCCGTGACTTTTCGGATGTCTTCCCAGAGGAATTGCCAGGTGTTCCACCTGACAGGGATGTTGAGGTCGTAATAGACCTCATTCCAGGAACCGTTCCGATTGCTAGAAGACCCTATAAGATGGCACCACTAGAACTAGCCGAGCTTAAGAAACAACTCGATGAGTCCTTGAAAAAGGGTTTCATCCGACCTAGTTCATCTCCGTGGGCTTGCCCCGTCCTCTTCGTCAAGAAGAAGGATGGTACGGACCGGATGGTTGTAGATTATCAACCTGTCAATTTGGTCACAATCAAGAACAAATATCCGCTTCCCAGGATCAACGACCTGTATGATCAGCTCACTGGATCCTCAGTCTTCTCCAAGATGGATTTGAGGTTGGGCTACCATCAAATCAAAATCAGAAACGGGGACATCCCTAAAACGGCCTTTGTTACTCGTTATGGCCAATACGAGTACACCGTCATGTCCTTCGGTTTAACCAACGCTCCAGCCACCTTTTCTCGGTTAATGAACTCAATCTTCATGGAGTATTTGGATAAATTCGTCGTAGTTTATCTCGATGATATACTCATCTACTCTAAGAACGAGGAAGAACATGCCGAACATCTAAGGCTAGTGTTGAAGAAACTTCGAGAGCATCGCCTTTATGCCAAGTTTTCCAAATGTGAATTTTGGTTGTCAGAAGTGACCTATCTGGGTCATGTAATATCTGGTAAAGGTATTGCTGTTAACCCTGAGCGAGTTCAAGCTGTCCTTAATTGGACTCCACCTGAATCGGTCAAGCAAGTTCGGAGTTTTCTGGGCTTAGCGAGCTATTGTCGTCGCTTTGTCGAGAACTTCTCCAAAGTTGCCAAACCTATAACCGAACTCCTCAAGAAAGATAAGAAGTTCGAATGGACTCCACAATGTGAGCACAGCTTTCAGGAACTGAAAAGACGCCTGACTTCTGCTCCCGTACTGGTACCGCCAGACTTCTCCAAGGACTTTGTTATCTACTGCGACGCCTCGCGACAAGGACTAGGTTGCATTCTCATGCAAGATCGACACGTAATTGCCTACGCTTCACGGCAATTGCACCCACATGAGGAGAATTATCCTACTCATGATCTAGAGCTTGCAGCCGTAGTCTATGCACTCAAGACCTGGCGACATTACCTCCGCGGTAACCGTTGCGAAATATTCACTGATCACCAAAGTTTGAAGTACATTTTCACCCAACCGGACTTGAATCTCAGGCAAAGACGTTGGGTCGAGTTGATCACAGATTTCGACTTAGGAATAACTTACACCCCAGGGAAAGCCAACGTCATGGCTGATGCACTAAGTCGTAAATCTTATTGTAACAACCTGATGTTACAACAAAGTCAACCGCTTCTCCATGAGGAATTTCGTAAGCTTAACCTTCACATTGTTCCTCAAGGATTTCTTTCCACCTTGGTGGCGAAACCTACTCTTACGGATCAAATCATCGCTGCCCAGAAGCGAGATAAGGGAATAGCTAAAATCAAGGAGAACATTGCTAGCGGAGGTGCTAGTTGTTTCTCCACAAATGATCATGGTGTTGTGTACTTTGAGAACCGTTTAGTGGTTCCCAAGAACCAGCATCTACGGCAGTTGATCCTTAAGGAGGCTCATGAATCTCCTCTCACCATTCATCCGGGTAGTACCAAGATGTATCAGGACCTACGCCAGAGGTTCTGGTGGACCAGGATGAAGAGAGAAATTGCTCAGTATATTGCTAATTGCGACGTCTGTCGTCGTGTAAAAGCAGAGCATCAACGGCCTGCTGGCACCCTTCAACCCTTAGCTATTCCTGAATGGAAATGGGATAAAATTGGTATGGATTTCATTACCGGTTTTCCCAGGACCAAGAAAGGGAATAATGCTATCTTTGTCGTTGTCGATCGTCTTTCCAAAGTGGCCCATTTCTTACCTGTTCGTGAGAGTATAACCTCTAGTCAGCTGGCAGACCTATACATCTCCCGAATAGTGTCTCTCCATGGTGTTCCTTTGGAAATCAACTCGGATCGAGGAAGTCTTTTCACCTCTCGATTTTGGGAAAGTTTCCAAAATGCTATGGGAACCCGTCTCTCCTTTAGCACCGCTTTCCACCCTCAGTCGAGTGGTCAAGTGGAACGCGTCAACCAGATTCTAGAAGACATGCTTCGAGCCTCTGTTATCTCATTCGGAATGGATTGGGAGAAGTGCCTTCCATTTGCCGAATTTGCTTACAACAACAGCTATCAATCTAGCTTGGGTAAAGCCCCTTTTGAAGTTCTCTATGGACGACGGTGTCGAACACCCCTTAACTGGTCAGAGACCGGGGAAAGACAATTCTTTGGCCCGGATATGATTCAAGAAGCAGAAGAGCAAGTTCGCATCGTTCGTGAAAAGTTGAAAACAGCCCAATCTCGTCAAAAGAGTCAATATGACCGAAAACATAAGGCTATGACTTTCGAGGTTGACGAGAAGGCTTACCTTCGGGTTACCCCTCTGAAAGGAACCCATCGTTTCGGTATCAAAGGCAAATTGGCTCCTCGTTACATTGGACCTTTTCGCATTCTCGCTAAACGAGGAGAAGTTGCCTACCAGTTGGAACTACCTCCGCACCTCTCCAGAGTCCACGATGTCTTCCACGTTTCTCAACTCAGGCGTTGCTTCTCGGATCCTATCCGTGGAGTGGACTACGAAACGCTTGATCTCCAAGATAATCTTATGTATCGAGAGTACCCCATTCGTATCCTCGATCAGGCCGAGCGTACCACTCGACGTCATAATATCAAGTTTCTCAAAGTACAATGGTCGCACCATTCTGAGGATGAAGCAACTTGGGAAAGGGAGGATCGTCTTCGACTTGAGTATCCCGCCTTCTTTCCGGAGGAACCCAAATCTCAGGACGAGATTCTTTTGAGTGGGGGTGAGTTGTCACACCCTAGCTAGCCATGCATTAGAGTGTTGCATCATGTTTACTCTTTCATCAGAAACTTGAAATGGGGATGACAGAACCCCCAGTCACCTCTGAAACCAATTAGGGTTTACTAAAAACTTTTTCAATGAACCTGAAATGCCCTTCTAAAATGCCCATCATTTTTGTCTTGGTTCAGAACCTCTGCCAAAAGTGGTGCACATTTTCCTAGGCCATCCTAGGGTTTTTGATTTAAATCATAAGTATTTGAATTTGGGCATTCAAAATTATATAAAATATTTAAATGCTCAAATAACTCCAAACTAAAATGTTTCATGTTGGAAATAATCCAACTATGGACCAGGAGTAGTTTGGTGATTTTTGGAGTTGCCTAAGTATTTTATTTAATTCAACAAAGTTGCAGAAGTATTAATAAAAACAGAAAACAGAAAAAAATGGGAAAAGGCTTACCTGTCGCCCAGCACCGGCCCACCTGCCGGCCCAGCCCAGCACCGCGCCAGCGAGCTGCTTGCCGGCCAAGCAGGCAGGCAGGTGCTCGACGGCGAGCACCGCATGGGTGCCACGCACCTGCTCGCCGCCTCGCCGCCTCCCTCGCCCGGCTAACGCTGTGAATCGGCCTCCCTCTCTCCCCCGAACCCCCCAGACACCCCCTCTCCTCTCCAGCTGCTCCCCCTCGCACGCCCCAGCCATGGCCGACGCCACCGCCGCCACCCCCTCGCTGTAGCCACGCCCTCCGTCCACCCCACGTCGTGCCACCGTGTCCAGGAGCTCCGCCGCCGTCCACTTCATCGAGCTAGCCAAGCCCCGTGTGCTCGTGCGGCCCGAGACCACCGCACCGACCTCGCCCGAGCTCGCCGTCGCTGGAGATCCCCTTCAACGCCGTCGCCGCCTCAGCTCATCCCCGACCCCGCCGGTGGCCTCTACGGGAGCACTGTGAGCCTAGCTACTCCTCCGACCCTCCCTCTCTCATTCCCGAGCCGTGTAGCCACCGCACGAGGATCACACGCCCGTACCGCCGCGGATCTCGTCGCCGACGTGCTTCCGGCCACCCTCCGGCCACAAGCTGGTGTCCATCTTACTCACCGAGTCCCGCAGCACCTAGCTAGCCACTCCCCGAGCCTCACCGACCCCTCTAGCACCAAGTTCATCTTCGGCCGAACCCCGGTGACCGCCAAAGTCGTCGCCGGCGCCAACTCCGGCCACCCCGACCCCAACGGACTCCACCAAGAGCTGCGGCTTGTCCTCAGCTCCACTCCGGTGGTCTCCGCGACCCATTTGGTGGCCGAAATGGCCAAAACCACTCCCGCCGCCGCGTCGGGCTCGCCGGCGGCTAAACGCCGGCGCCGCTGGCATTGACTTTGACCACGGGTGGGCCCTGGTTGACTCCCCTGAGTCAATGACAGGTGGGGCCCAGCCCTGTTAATTAAACAGGTTTAGTTTTAATTAAACTTTAATTAAAATAATCACCCTGACATGCGGGACCCACTATCAGGTTTGACCCTGACGTGTTTCGTTGACCTGCTGACGTCACACAGACGTCAGGCTGACGCAATAATGATTTTCTGGAATTATTCTAATATAGGAAATTCCAGAATATAATTTAAACTTCAAAAATTCATAACTTTTATTCTGTAACTCCAAATCAGACAAATTATATATGAAAAATGATCAGAAAAATCCAATCTATCCATCGGTACTATTTTCATGCATGACTAAACAAGTTAACTTGATGTTTAATGCAGAACAAGGAAAAACACTTTAAAGGGCCATGTTTGAGTTTGAAATTTGAATCTTTGATTCAAATTGGTTCAAACCCTTCTGGTCTTAGTTGCATTAGCCCAACACCCTCATATTGCTATGTTTCATGCATGCATCATATTGTTGCACATTGTTTGGTGATGGTGGTATATCGGTGTTCTTGCGGCAGGATCTGCCTCCGAGGAGTACCGTGATTACCCTAACGAAGAACCGCATCAGTGCATCGAATCATCAGGCAAGCAGCCAACCATTTGATCATATCGATACAATCCCATGTTCTCGCTCCTGCTCTCTTTTACTGCATTAAGACAACGCGTTTCAAACTGCTGTGTGCTACGGTAGTTGAACCCACTTCCTCTGCATGACCTGTCATTGCCACAGTAACTAGATGAAACCCACTAGCATGTGTAGGAGTTGATTGAGCCATATGTATGTGTTGTTCCTACCTTGCTATGCCTGCTATGCTTAGAGTCGTGTCTGGTCTGGTTCATCTGGGTGATGGGCTAGAGTGAAATGATTATGTCGGTAATGAGAGTGGTGTGGTGAACACGATTTGGTAAAGGTATCGATGAGAGGCCATGTAGGAGTACATGGTGGGTTGTTTCATTGAAGCCGACCTTAAGCACTGAGATCTGTGTGTGTGATTTAAGATACAGCTACTACCATGCATTGGGACCTGAAATATGACCCCGCTCGACTTCTTATTCACCCTAGCTCTCTGTCCAGGAGTTGCAAGTAGTTTCTGGTGTTTGTAGCCTACTGGAGGCCGTGGACAGCGCTGACCGTAGGGGTGGGCTGTGATGCGGTAGGTACTTGGCCGGGTGTACCGAATACCCGGTAGGTATCTCGGGAACCCTGTTCACATCGTTCGGGGCCGTATGGGAAACCTCGGCCGGACTCCCTGCGGATGGAACCCGTATAGGCGATAAACCTGGACTAGAGGCTTAAGTGTTTAGGTAGGTCGTGGTCTACACCCACGTCGGCTTTCGCTTGAAGTCTGCCGAGCACATGTCGTGTGCAGACGCTAAGTGGTGGAAACATGTATGAAGAAGTACACCCCTGCAGGGTTATCATGATCTATTCGAATAGTCGCGTCCACGGTAAAGGACTACTTGGTTGCCTATACAGTTCATAGACAAGTAAATGGAAACTACTAAAAGCCTCAAGATAAGTGTGAGTGCCGAGGATGGCTCTTCCGTAGGAAGACGGAGGTGGATCCTCGGTGGTGTATTGAAGTGGTGAGTAGTGGACTCGTGTACGCAAAACCATTTCAAGTTGGAGTCTCGTAGATTAGCCTAGCCAAGAGTCAAAGCTGGCTTGCTGCAACAACTCCACCAACCCTTCTTGATAATATGCATGTATGTAGGGTCTGATGTAAGTCTTGCTGAGTACCTTTGTACTCATGTTGCTATAATTTACATTTTTACAGAAGACGCTGCAACCCCTTCTGATGGGTTCTACGTAGACGTTGACTTCAACGAGTAGGCTAAAGGCCCAGGTGGCGATCCTGAGCTTGTGAAGGACCACGTAGTATAGCTAGGCTTTCCAAGCCTCTTTTATCTTTCTAGTTGTCTGTACTCAGACAAGTTACTTCCGCTGCTGGTTTGTATGACTGTATGACTTGAATGCTGGGTCGTGAGACCCGTACCTTGTGTATGTTATGTATGGTTCTCTGAGCCTTAAATAAAGTTCTTGTGTCGTAGAGTCATGTTGTGATGCCTTGTTGTATTTGCACATATCGAGCATATTGTGTGTATGATTGAAATGCTTGGTATGTGTGGGATCTGACTATCTAGTTGTTTATCTTTAGTAGCCTCTCTTACCGGGAAATGTCTCCTAGTGTTACCGCTGAGCCATGGTAGCTTGCTACTGCTCTGGAACACTTAGGCTGGCCGGCATGTGTCCTTCTTCGTTCCGGTGTCTGTCCCTTCGGGGAAATGTCACGCATTGAGTACCGGAGTCCTGTTAGCCCGCTACAGCCCGGTTTACCGGAGTCCTGCTAGCCCAGTGCTACAGCCCGGACCTACTTGCTGATGACCGACACGTTCGAAGCTGGGTCATGGATGCCTGTCCCTGTAAGTCTGCGCCACTTTGGGTTTACGACTAGTCATGTCAGCCCGGGCTCCTTATCATATGGATGCTAGCGACACTATCATATACGTGAGCCAAAAGGCGCAAACGGTCCCGGGCAAAGGTAAGGCAACACCCGTGGGGATACCGTGCGTGAGGCCGCAAAGTGATATGAGGTGTTACCGGCTAGATCGATGTGACATCGAGTCGGGGTCCTGACAGCGTTGGTATCAGAGCCAGACTGCCTGTAGGTTCTCCAAGCCAAACTGGTCGATGTTGAGTCTAGAAATTCTTTAGTTATATGTAGGGGAATTGTTTGTGGGTTGGAACGTAAGGCTCTTTTTACTCCCTTATCTTATGACATTCTGATCTGAGTCAGTCTATTCTTCCACCGGGGGTTAAGGAATTAGGATCTATTCTCTCTATCAGGATCACGTGTTACTAATCAGTAGTACCTTATAAGTTTGATGAATACAAGCCTAGTTCGGTTCTACTACCACGTCATGTTGCTAGGACGGTTTCAGAACTTGATATGATGATGTTGAGTGTGTATGTAATCCTTTGTCAAATGTCTCAAAATCCTTCTTGAGCATTTACAGCTGTTATGCTGCCGAAATTTTGCTAGAAATTCTAATGCCTTTGCATTACGATTGTGCTTTCAGATGGCCACTCGCGACCTTAATCAAGTGGTTCGCCTGACTCGATGCCTAGATGTACCCGTCCATACTGCCATGTTGGTCAGGGTAATGACTGAGGCTGGATATCGTTGGTATCCTGAGTACACGGTCGAAGAGCAATTCCGAGACTTTAATCAAAGCCAGTATCTCTGCACTGTCAGGATATTTCCATCTTATCCTGGATCCACCGAGCCCCTTCACTGCTCCTATGGACTCGGGGTTACTATTGAGATGGCTGTGCAGGACGCCGCCTACTCTATGATGACCATCATGCGGGTCAGATCTGGTCTATTTCGGGACTCTGATTTCCGGTATATGCCAGGATCACTTCCGGGAGCACAAGGGTATCTCCAGGCTATCTATGCTGACCCCACTTAGGAGGATTCACGGACTCGCACCACTGCTGAGATGCTTGAGGATAAGGACCGTGAAAATCGGGCCTTGAGGTTAGAGCTCTTCAATACCCATGCTGACCACTGGGCCACATTGACTCGGTTTGCACCCGCGGTGCAAGCTGGATATTCGGATATGCGCGATCTCTATCCTGTGAGATCTGCTCTGCCAGACGTGATGGGTTGGCGTGATGTAGGAGGCATCACCCCACCTCGCGGTCCCCGCAGGCCACCGTCTGTTGGTCCAAGACCTCATCCTAGTCCCTATGGTCCACAAGCTCTGCGAGATCATCTGTTTTCGGATGATCATGTAGAGCTTCCATGCTATGGAGGTGACTTCTACGAGGACTACTACGGATCGGTCTGAGTTAGTGGTAGTATCACTAGTTAGCACTATCTGTGTCGTCTATCGTCCCGCGTGACTCGTGGGATATGACCTAGTTTGTACTCTTTCCGGAGATGTAGAAAAATAATGTATAGGAGCTTGGGATGCCTCCGATGAGATGTAATCCTCTTTTCACCGTAATAGTACTTTGTTTGGTCTTGTACTAAACCATGTATGGTGTGTATGACGATGGAATAAAGAAGCAGTTTCTGTATCTACCATGTCATACGGATGATCATCTTGCATTTCGAGTTATTCCTTACATTTTGTATCCTATGTCGGAATTTTATCATTCTGACTAAATCATTGTCTTGTTTACCTAGGATGGTCAACACGCGCACTAACCCTGCTCCTCAAGAGCAGGCCGAAGGCAGTGAAGTCAGGGATGCAAATCTGCCTCATCCTCCTTCCCTAGCCGAGGTTATGATGGAAGCTGAGAGAAACAAGCGGGAGACCAACCGTTTGTTGGAGCGTATTGAATAGAACACAACACACCATCAGAGGACTAACGTGGTGTCACTCAGTGATTTTATCAAATTACATCCACCCACGTTCCACCACTCCGTCGAGCCTCTCGACGCTGATGACTGGCTTCGCAGTATCTCTCACAAGCTGCGTTCTGTGCTAGTAGCTGAGGCTGACAAGGTCACCTTTGCTGCATATCATCTTGAAGGCCCCGCCAGTCTATGGTGGGAGAATTATGGAGCTATGCGCCCAGCGGGCCATGTCACTACTTGGGCTGAATTCAGTGAGGCTTTCCGTGAACATCACATTTCGGAGGGTCTCATGGACCGTAAACGTGAGGAATTTTGCAATTTCACCCAAGGCCGACTCTCTGTGGATGCTTACAGCAGGGAGTTTGGTAACCTCGCACGATATGCAACTGAGGAAGTTTCTACGGATGCCAAGAAGCAAGCAAGGTTCCGTAAGGGACTTAGTCCTGAGCTTCGCCGCGACCTCCGTCTGCATGAGTGCACATCTTTTCAGAAACTTGTTAACAAAGCCATCAGTGCTGAAACTGGTCAGACTGATTATGACGCAACACGCAAGCATGGCCGTGACATGGGTTCGTCATCCGGTGCTGGTCCTCAGAAGCGCCGCGTGTGGGTGCCCAACACCGCCCTGCCACCCAGGTTCACACCGAGGCCATCTTTCCAGGCGCCTCGCCCTGTTCAACAGTCTGCTCCAGCCAAGCCCTATGGGGGTCCAACCAACAATGCTCCTCCACGTACCAGTTCCGTGACTTGTTTCAAGTGTGGGGAATCTGGCCACTATATGCGTGAGTGTCCTCAGACCAACCCCAACCAATCTGCTAAAGCTGTTGGCCGTGGCAAGCCGACAGGGAAAGTGTTCCACGCCAAGCCGGCCACTGCCTCACGTGGCCATGTCAACTGTATCTCTGCCGAAGAAGCTCAAGAAGATCCCAACGTCGTTCTCGGTACGCTCCTTGTTAATTGCCACCCGGCATCTGTTCTTTTCGATACAGGAGCCTCTCATTCATTTATATCCGAGAACTACGCTCGTTTGCATAACACCGCATTCTGTAACATGCCATCCACTATGGAAATTTCTACTCCCGGTTCTAGATGGCAGACCTCCAGGGTAAGTTATGGAAATGAAATCCAAGTCGATAGACCTGTTTTCCTTGCATCTTTAATAGCTCTCAAATTTTCAGATATTAATATCATTTTGGGTATGGACTGGATGTCAGCTCATCATGCCAAAATTGATTGCTTCTCTAGGACTGTTCAACTCACTCACCCTTCGGGCAAGATAGTCAATGTCTTGACCCGATTAGCCAAGCGACAATTATATTCTCTTAACGCCAGCCCTTTGCCAGACCTTGAGGACGTTTCGGTAGTCCGTGACTTTCCGGATGTCTTCCCAGAGGAATTGCCAGGTGTTCCACCTGACAGGGATGTTGAGGTCGTAATAGACCTCATTCCAGGAACCGTTCCGATTGCTAGAAGACCCTATAAGATGGCACCACTAGAACTAGCCGAGCTTAAGAAACAACTCGATGAGTCCTTGAAAAAGGGTTTCATCCGACCTAGTTCTTCTCCGTGGGCTTGCCCCGTCCTCTTCGTCAAGAAGAAGGATGGTACGGACCGGATGGTTGTAGATTATCAACCTGTCAATTTGGTCACAATCAAGAACAAATATCCGCTTCCCAGGATCAATGACCTGTATGATCAGCTCGCTGGATCCTCAGTCTTCTCCAAGATGGATTTGAGGTTGGGCTACCATCAAATCAAAATCAGAAACGGGGACATCCCTAAAACGGCCTTTGTTACTCGTTATGGCCAATACGAGTACACCGTCATGTCCTTCGGTTTAACCAACGCTCCAGCCACCTTTTCTCGGTTAATGAACTCAATCTTCATGGAGTATTTGGATAAATTCGTCGTAGTTTATCTCGATGATATACCACCCACCATTGTTATATAAACCACTACTAGCCATAGCCGCAGTCATCCACCTATAATCCCTCCATGCACCACTTCCACCATTGATCCCTCCCCCACCAAACCACTCTCGGACGGGCTGATGTCGGACTAGAAGAAGTAGATGGCCACCATTACTACCAGCTGGACGGCTGGTAGGCAGCCGGAGGACGAGGGCGTCCCAATGGAGTACGCTGCCAACAATGAACCGGCACCACCCTCCTCCTCCTCCTCTGCGCCAACCTTGCCAGTGGATTGCACCTTGACCATCAACGAGGCTCATGCCCATTACATGGACATGGTGTGTGAGGAGCAGTTCCGTGAGGAGCAGGCCGACACTGCATACAACCACTGAGGGAGTCCCGGATTAAGGGGTCCTCGGACAGTCAGATTATATGCATATGCCGGACTGTTGGACTATGAATATACAAGATAGAAGACTTCGTCCCGTGTCCGGATGGGACTCTCCTTTGTGTGGAAGGCAAGCTTAGCGGTTAGGATATGAAGATTCCTTTCTTTGTAACCGACTCTGTGTAACCCTAGCCCCCTCCGGTGTCTATATAAACCGGAGGGTTTAGTCCATAGGACAACAACAATCATAATCGTAGACTAGATTCTAGGGTTTAGCCTCTACGACCTCGTGGTAGATCAACTCTTGTAATACTCATATCATCAAGATCAATCGAGCAGGAAGTAGGATATTACCTCCATCGAGAGGGCCCGAACCTGGGTAAACATTGTGTCCCCGCCTCCTGTTACCATTAGCCTTAGACGCACAGTTCGGGACCCCCTACCTGAGATCCGCCGGTTTTGACACTGACGGTGGTGCTTTCATTGAGAGTTCCACTATGTTGTCACCGTAAGGCTCGATGGATCCTTCAATCATCTACAACAACGCAGTCCAAGGGGAAGATTTTCTCCTTGGACAGATTTTCGTATTCAGTGGCTTCGCACTGCGGGCCAACTCGCTTGGCCATCTGGAGCAGATCGACAGCTACGCCCCTGGCCATCAGGTTAGGTTTGTAAGCTTGAACTACACCGCCGACATCCGCGGAGACTTGATCTTCGACGGATTCGAGCCCATGACATCCGCGCCCTGCCACCATGATGAATATGACCTAAATCTGCCATCAATCTGTGTGCAGGAGATAGTGACTGTAATCGCTCTGGCCCTAGATCCAGAGCAGAGTGCGCCATCCAAGGACAAGAAGCTCAACCTCGCCACGGAGGCCGCAGACTCAGCGTCGCTAGAGCCAAACACAGATCTGACCTCCAACAAGGCTTGTGTCATTGGAACCTCGGACTTGTCTTCGGCCATAGGCTCCGAACCGCGTGTATCCGCACCCATCGAATCTGACCGGGCTTTGATCTTTGAGTTCAGCTCCGCGAACATCTTCCAACACTCACCCCTAGGCGATGTGTTAAACTCATTAAAGTCTCTCTCCTTGTCAGGAGATTCTTGGCCGAACTATGTCCGGCTTGAGTGGGGAGCAGACGACAAAGAACTTCGTTACCCACCCACCACCCACTTGATAGCCACTGTCGACAATTTGACCGACATGCTTGATTTCGACTCCAAAGACATCGATGGTATGGATGACGATGCCGGAGAAGAACAAGAACCACCGCCCACAGGCCGCTGGACAACCACCTCTTCATACGACCTATACATGGTGGATACACCCAAAGAAGACAATGGCGATGACAAAAAGGATCCAGTTGAGGATAAACTTCCTGAGAAGCAGCCAAAGTGTCGACGTCAGCGGCGCTGCTCTAAATCACTCCATGGTAAAAATAGCAATACCGGCACAAGAGAAAATAGCACTCTGGACTATGCCAAAGACAAAGAAGACCCCGCCAAGCCAAGTTTCGAACAGGCTGAAGGGGAAGACGGGCGAGCCAGCCTCGATGAATAGGCCATGAATGATGAATCGGAGGACAACAATTACATGCCTCTCTCCGAGGATGAGGTGAGCCTCGACGATGAAGAATTTATCTTGCCAGAGGATCCCCTCGAGCAGGAGCGTTTTAAGCGTCGGCTTATAGCCACGGCAAAGAGCCTGAAGAAGAAGCAGCAACAACTTCAAGCTGATCAAGATCTGCTCACTAATAGATGGACTAAGGTCCTGGCAGCCGAGGAATATGGACTCGAACGCCCAACCAAAAGTTACCCGAAGCGCAAATTGCTACCTCAATTCAATGACGAGGCGCTGGAACCAGCACTATGGTGATTCCAAGCCCGATACTTGGATTGAGGACTACCGAGTGGCTGTTCAGATCGGCGGCGGCAATGATGAGGTGGCCATGAAGCATCTGCCTCTTATGTTGGAGGGCTCGGTCAGAGCGTGGCTGAGTCAGTTAGCACCCAGCAGCATTTACACTTGGGAAGATCTTTCCCGAGTGTTTGTTAGAACGTTTGAAGGAACTTGCAAGCGGCCAGCAGGACTGACAGAGCTGCAAAGTTGTGTATAGAAGCCGAATGAGACTTTGAGAGATTACATCCAGAGATGGATCACGTTGCATCACACGGTAGAGAATGTATCTGATCACCAGGCAGTTTGTGCCTTCAAGGAAGGTGTTAAGTACAGAGAGCTGAACCTGAAATTCGGTCGAACCAGAGACATGTCTCTGAGTCGAATGATGGAGATAGCCACCAAGTATGCCAATGGTGAAGAAGAGGATCGGCTCCGGAGTGGCAAGCACAAGTCAGTCGCCCACGAAACCGGAGGAGGGAACTCCAGTCGAAAGTAGAAACGGAAAGCCGAGCCAGCTGCTCCTGGAGAAGCCTTGGCCGTGACTCAAGGAAAGTTCAAAGGGAAGCCCAAAGGGCCTTGGAACCCCAAGAAAGTGAAGGATAAAGAAGGAAATGACGTGATGGATTTGCCGTGCCACATCCACACGAAGAAAGATGAAGAGGGTAATTTCATTTACCCGAAGCATACCACTCGACATTGTTGACTCTTGATACAGCAGTTCCAAGGGAAACAGTCCAAAGATAAAGAAAAGGAGTCGAACAAAGTTGAGTACAAGGGTGATAGTGATGAGGAATATCCCCAGGTCAATTCCACTCTGGTGATTTTTGCTGACGTTGAGAGCAAAAGCCGACTGAAAGTTATAAACCGAGAGGTGAATATGGTTGCTCCGGCGACACCCAATTATCTGAAGTGGTCTCAGACGGCCATCACATTCGACCAGTCTGATCACCCGACGCACATAGCCACCCCTGGGAGGCAAGCTCTGGTGGTCTACCCAGTTGTCGAAGGCACTCGACTGACTAAAGTGTTGATGGATGGCGGCAGTAGTTTGAATATACTGTACGCAGAGACACTGAAAGGGATGGGCATTCCGATGTCCAGACTCAGCACAAGCAACCTGAGTTTCTATGGAGTCATTCTTGGCAAGAAGGCCGCGTCACTCGGCCAGATTGCTCTTGATGTGGTTTTGGTGATTCCAAAAATTTCCGCAAAGAAAAGTTGACATTTGAGGTTGTGGATTTCCAGAGTGCCTATCACGCTATTTTGGGCAGGCCATCTTATGCACGTTTTATGGCTCGACAATGCTACGTGTACCTCAAATTAAAGATGCCTGGCCCAAAGGTGTGATCACTGTTACTGGCAATCGGAAGAAGGCGGAAGAGTGCTTCCAGAAAAGCTAAAAAATCGCCGATGCTCAGATGGTAGCAGAAGAGTGGCAGGAACACCAGAGAAATGCAGACCCGAGTGATTTGTTGCGAGCCAAGAAGCCCGCTACGGAATCAGCGTTTCAGTCGTCCGGTGAGACAAAGCCAGTTCACATCCACCTGACCGACCCCAACGCCGCTCCGACTAATATCTCCACAACACTCGACCCCAAATAGGAAGAAGCGCTCATCCAGTTCCTCCGTGAGAACTGGGACATCTTTGCATGGAAACCTTCTGACATGCCACGTGTACCCAGGGGACTGGCTGAGCACCGTCTACGAGTCGATTCAAAGGCGAAACCTGTCAAGGAACATCTACGACGGTCCGCCGTCCAGAAAAGGAAGTCCATTGGCGAAGAGGTGGCTCAGCTCTTAGCAGCAGAGTTTATCCGAGAAATTTACCACTCCCAGTGGCTCGCCAATGTTGTCATGGTACCCAAGAAGGACAAGTCACTTCGCATGTGCATTGACTTTAAACATATCAATCGGGCCTGCCCGAATGATCATTTTCCTCTCCCCCGCATCGACCAAATAGTCGACTCGACTGCGGGATGTGAACGACTGTCTTTCTTAGACGCCTATTCCGGGTACCATCAGATCCGTCTGTATGGACCCGATGAGATCAAAACAGCTTTCATCACCCCATTCGGGTGCTTCTGTTATGTCACCATGCCATTCGGCCTCAAGAATGCCGGAGCCACATTCATGAGGATGATTCAGAAGTGTTACTCACTCAAATCAGTCGGAATGTGGAAGCATACATGGATGACATTGTGGTCAAGTCACGAAAAGGTTCCAACCTGCTGACTGACCTTGCTGAAACATTTGCCAACCTCAGGAGGTATGATATCAAGCTTAATCCATCAAAGTGCACATTCGGAGTTCCTGGCGGAAAATTACTCGGTTTTCTCATTTCCGAACGAGGAATCGACGCAAATCCAGAGAAAGTGGGCACTATACTCCGAATGAAAAACCTGTGCGTGTGCACGATGTTCAGAAGCTTACTGGTTGCTTGGCCGCATTAAGTCGATTCATCTCTCGTCTCAGTGAAAAGGCATTGCCTCTTTACCGACTGATGAAGAAGTCAGACAAGTTCGAGTGGACTCCTGAAGCTGATGCAGCGTTTGCAGAGCTAAAAGCCCTGCTTTCCACCCAGCCGGTGCTTGCTGCCCCGATCAACAAAGAGCCTTTGTTGCTTTACATTGCAGCCACAGGACAAGTCGGACAAGTCGTCAGTACAGTACTTACGGTCGAGCGGGAAGAAGAAGGAAAAGCCTTTAAAGTTCAGCGCCCAGTATATTATATTTCTGAAGTTTTGACCCCATCAAAGCAAAGATACCCTCATTATCAGAAGCTTGTATACGGGATTTATATGACCACGAAGAAAGTTGCTCACTACTTCTCTGACCATACCAATATAGTCGTCAGCGACGCCCCATTATCAGAGATTCTGCACAACAGAGATGCAACTGGTCGAGTGGCCAAATGGGCGATTGAACTCCTTCCCCTGGATATCAGATTTTAGGCAAAGAAAGCTATCAAGTCCCAAGCAATAGCAGATTTCCTCGCCGAGTGTACTGAACAGCAACTGCCCACTCAAGTTCACTTGGAGCACTAGACCATGTTCTTTGATGGCTCTAAGATGCTGAATGGTTCTGGTGCTGGGGTAGTGTTGGTTTCCCCCGAGGAGATAAGCTCAGATATGTACTCCAGATACACTTTGATTCCTCCAACAACGAAGCAGAATACGAAGCACTTTTGTATGGGTTGCGTATGGCCATTTCACTCAGCGTCCGTCGCCTCATGGTCTACGGCGACTCAGATTTGGTGGTTAACCAAGTGATGAAGGAGTGGGACGTCAGAAGCCCAGCCATGACTGGTTACTGCAATGTAGTAAGAAAGCTGGAGAAGAAATTCGAGGGGTTAGAGCTTCATCATATACCCCGACTGAAAAATCAAGCAGCCGATGATTTGGCAAAGATAGGTTCCAAGAGAGAAGCCATTCCAAGTGGTGTGTTTTTGGAACATATCCATGCACCGTCGGTTCAAGAGGATCCTTTCACCGAAGAAGCCCCGCAGCCAAAGAGTGCCACGGATCCGACTGAAGTCGAGGTCCCAGCCGTGGTCGACCTGATCATGGAAGTTCTGGTTATCACTCCTGACTGGACAGTGTCATACATCACGTATATCCTAAGGAAAGAGCTCCCAGAGAATGAAGAAGAGGCTCGATAGATCATCCGTTGATCCAAAGCCTTTACTGTGATGAAGGGACAGTTGTACAGAGAAAGCGCAACTAGGGCCAGCCAAAAATGCATAACGCCAAAAGAGGGTCGGATAATTCTTAACGACATCCACTCGGGGACCTGTGGCCATCATGTGTCCTCTCGGACTATTGTGTCTAAAGCATACCGAGCGGGTTTTTACTGGCCCAGAGCAAATGAAATGGCAAAGGAGATAGTCGACAAGTGTGAAGGATGTTAGTTCTACTCCAATATGCCGCACAAGCCCGCCTCAGCCCTGAAGACCATCCCAATCGTCTGGCCCTTAGCTGTTTGGGGATTAGATATGGTTGGACCACTGAGGACTGGCAGGAGCGGCTTCACCCATGTACTGGTGGCAGTCGACAAGTTCACCAAGTGGATCGAAGCCAAGCCTATCAAGAATCTTGATGCCGGCACTGCTATCAGCTTCATCAAAGAGTTGATATTCAGATACGGAGTTCCGCATAGCATCATCACGGATAATGGATCAAACTTCGATTCCGACCAATTCAAAGCCTTCTGCACTTCTCAAGGCACACGAGTCGACTACGCTTCAGTCGCCCATCCCTAGTCGAATGGACAAGCAGAAAGAGCCAACGGCCTAATTCTCAAAGGACTGAAACCCCGGTTGATGCGCGATCTCAAACACGCAGCAGGCGCGTGGGTAGACGAACTTCCATCAGTTCTTTGGGGATTAAGGACTACTCCAAATCGGTCGACTGGGAGAACTCCATTCTTTCTGCTCTATGGAGCTGAAGCGGTTCTGCCGAGCGATCTGCTTCACAATGCACCACGAGTCGAGCTCTACTCTGAAGTTGAAACAGAGCAAGCCAGGCAGGACGCAGTCGACCTTCTGGAAGAAGAAAGAGAGATGGCCATGATCCGATCGACCATCTATCAGCAAGATTTGCGTCGATTCCATGCCAGAAACGTGAAGAGTCGAGACTTCCAAGAAGGAGACTTGGTCCTCCGAGTGGACCAACAGAGGCCACACAAACTCGCCCCTACTTGGGAAGGCCCCTTCATCGTCACCGAAGTTCTCCACAACGGAGCATACCGTCTTTACAACGTCGGTCGCCAGATTGATGAGCCACGAGCTTGGAATGCGGATCTGCTCCACCCCTTTTACACTTAAGTACTCACTCGGATGAGATGTAATAAAAGTACTCATGTAGTTTATTTATCAAAGACAAAAGTGTTATAACTTTCCCATTAATTATTGCTGCTTTTGTTTATGTAAGAAATCCCCCAGTGGGTGGCTTAGCTGTGAATCCGTTTCGCCTAAGTTCATAAAAAATTTCCTGCCGAGTGACGAGCAAGCCACTCACTCGGAGACTTAGCTGTGAATCCGTTTCGCCTAAGTGTTTGAAATCCTACCGAGTGGAGAGCAAACCTCCCACTCGGGGGCTTAGCTGCGAATCCGTTTCGCCTAAGTGTTTAAAATCCTACTGAGTGGTGAGTCTGCCTCTCACTCGGGGGCTTAGCTGCAGTCCAGTACTCACCTAAGTGTTTGAAATCCTACCGAGTGGTGAGCAAACCTCTCACTTGGGGGCTTAGCTGTAGTCCAACACTCGCCTAAGTGTTTGAAATCCTACCGAGTGGAGAGCAAACCTCCCACTAGGGGGCTTAGCTGCAGTCCAGTACTCGCCTAAGTATGAAATTCGTTCCGCTCCGCAAGGACGACAAGGTGCAGGTCCATTGCTACCTTCTCCTTCGAGTTACGGCACAAATACAACGCAAAGTAACAAAAATCCTGCCGAGTGGAGAGCAAACCTCCCACTCGGAGGCTTAACTGCAGTCCAGTACTCGCCTAAGTGTTTTAAAATCCTACCAAGTGGAGAGCATACCTCCCACCCGGGGGCTTAGCTGCAGTCCAGTACTCGCCTAAGTTTTTGAAATCCTACCGAGTGGAGAGCAAACCTCCCACTCGGAGGCTTAGCTACAGTCCAGTATTCGCCTAAGTGTTTAAAAATCCTACCAAGTGGAGAGAAAACCTCCCACTCGGGGGCTTAGTTGCAGTCCAGTACTCGCCTAAGTATTTGAAATCCTACCAAGTGGTGAGTCTACTTCTCACTCGGAGGCTTAGCTGCAGTCCAGTACTCGCCTAAGTGTTTAAAAATCCTACCAAGTCGAGAGCAAACCTCCCACTCGGGGGCCTAGCTGCAGTCTAGTACTCGCCTAAGTATTTGAAATCCTACCGAGTGGTGAGTCTGCCTCTCACTCGGGGGCTTAGCTGCAGTCCAGTACTCGCCTAAGTGTTCGAAATTCGTTCCGACCCGTAAGGACGACCAGGTGCAGGTCGACTGCTACCTTCTCCTTTGAGCGACGGCACAAATACAACGTGCGCTCTGCAAGTACGACAAGGTGCAGGTCGACTGCTACCTTCTCCTTCGAGCTACGGCACAAATACAACGTGCGCTCTGCAAGAATGACGAGGTGTAGGTCGACTGCTACCTTCTCCTTTGAGCTACGACACAAATACAACATGCGCTCTGCAAGGACGACGAGGTGCAGGTCGACTGCTACCTTGTCCTTCGAGCTTCGGCACAAATACAATGTGCGCTTCATCCTGGCCCACAAAGACACAAGTCGACTGCAATCTGTGCTCCAACCTACAAGAGTACGTCCCAAGCACAAAAATATACTCCGAGTGGAGAGCAAGGTTCGCTCGAAGACAAATGCAAGCGTATTCAATGGTAAAGCCAAGTTCAGATAGCATCCTACGGGTCCAGAAGTGCTCAAGCATCAAGCCTGTTAAAGTTTATCGGTTACATAACCACTCGGCATTCCGAGGCAAATTTAAGGCATCAAGCATAAAAGTTTTTTACTCCTCCGGGGGAGCACTGGAAGGTGCGACGAACTGGTCCAGGTCTATTCCATCTGCAATCCGAGTGGCAGCTGCAATGAAGGTCTCCATGAAAGATTGGAAGTCATGCTTCTTAGTATTGGCCACCTTGAGGGACGCCAGCTTTTCCTCTCGTGCATCCTTGCAGTGAACATGGACTAAAGACAGAGCTACACCAGCACCGTAGCTGGCAGAAGACTTCTTCCATTCTTGCACTCGGCTTGGGACTTCATTCAGTCGAGTCATCAAAGACTCGAGGTCATTTTGAAGCGTCTCCCTTGGCCAGAGTGTCGTGTCGATTCGCGACGCCGCAACCTTCAATCAGGCAAGATAGTCAACCATACCAGCGACTCGAGACTCCAGTCGGAGCATGTTCATGGCAGCGTCATCCTTCACAGGAGAGTTGATGGGATCCAGGCCTGTCTCCACTCGACTGGTCTCCTCATCTAAATTTTGGCAGAATTCTGTACACACAAGTCAAAGATAAACCAGCAGTTCTGCGACGAGTCGACGATAACAAGTCAGTTGGGTGAGAAAGGTTACCTTCAAGCATGAGGAACAACTTCTTGGCGAGCCCTCCCAGATAAGCTTCCAGATCATTCTTCTTCCCCACCAGCTCATTAGCGTTGTCACTCAGAGCCATCTTGTCGTTCTTCAGACGGCTGACTTCCTTGTTGGCCGCATCGAGAGTAGCTTTTAGGTTGGCGTTCTCTTCTTCAAGTTTGTCGACTGAAGCCAGCTTCTCTTCCGCAAGCCTTGTTTTGTCCAAGGCCGCCTTCTGCGCCTCAGCAAGTTCCTGGTCCTTCTTGTTCAAAGCCACCTTCGTTTTTTCTGCAAAATGACAAGGAGGTCAGAATCAATAGTGGGCAGAAGGATGAAAACAGTCGTCAAGTTCTCACCAATCGTACCTTTTGCCTCGTCCTTTGCCTTCTAAAAGTTCTCCTGAACAAGTTTCAAGTCAAGGTCGAGCTGGATATGTTTCTTTTCCAACTTAGTGTAACGAGCCACAAGCTCGCAAGATTTCTACAAAGAGTCAGTCGACAGATATCAAAGAGATGTTACTTCCAAGTAACTAAGAGAAAAACCGTAGCATTTCTAAGACTACAGTCGAATCAAAATATTCAACAGTAGTCTCGGGGACTACACCCAGTGGGTGCACTCAGCGTGCCCCAGTGGTTTTATCGACTTGATCCGATCAGTCCACCAAAAGGAACAAAGAGATTGTGGTTCCAAGACCTTAGCTAACTGCCAGCAGTCAGTCATGGTCTCATCATGATCTATAAAAAAGGACCTGCAGACTACAGTCGACTGCCAGCAGTCCACCGTAGTCTCGGGGACTACACCCAGTGGGTGCACTCAGCGTGCCCCCATCGGTTCCAAGATTCCGCTCGACATAGTCTGACCAGACCGACTTCCAAAGTTGGAATGAGGAAATTCAGAATACAGAGACTACGGTCGACTGCCAGCAGTCGACCATAGTCTCAGGGACTACACCTAGTGGGTGCACTCAGTGTGCCCCCACCAGTTCAAAAGTTCAAACAATCAATCGACGCACACAGTGGGTGTATAGATTCAAAGATCTTCGGAAAGGAAATCTTTAGATTGCATATCCTAAAAGAACAAGCGGTGATCGACTAACCTGGACATTGCTCTGGAGGGCTGAGCTAGCATCATAAGCCACTTGGCTAGCTTCCCGGATCGCCTTCACCTGCTCCATCATGATCCCCGCCTAGCGTATAGCCTCCCTAGAAGCACCCACTTGGTCCTCTGGGACATGGTGCGTGGCGAAAAGGGAGGGCGGATCAGCAGTCGACGATGAAGGCCGGGCACTCGTCAGCGGCACTACGAAGGACACAGAGTGTCGAGTGACTTCACCACCTTCTTGAACCAATGCTTCAGGCATCGGCGCAGTCCGAATGGTCTTGCCGGACGACGCCTTCTTGTTCTTCCTCCCCCTCAGTGGCACCTCGTCATCGTCATCAGGGAGGTCAATGACGTGAGGAGGAGCTGCAGGATAAATCCAGAGTCAAAAACGAAAATCCAATTGACCAGAAGTGAAACCACAGAGAGCGTACCAGGATTGGAGGTGGCAGCGTCTTCCATCTCTTGATCATCATTCTTGGTGGAGGTCTCGGAGGTTGCGGCACTGCAGATTTCAGAAACCAGTTGGATAACTAATGAGTCGACCAACAGTCTACCCATGCTAAACGAAGAAACACGAGTTCTGTTGTTACCCAGATATCGTGGGAATGGCCACCTTCATCTTGGGCAGGGCCTTAGACGGCTTCAATGACGCCGCTCGGGGATGCTTGGGAGCTTTTTCAGTCGGAGCAGGGGAAGATGTCCGAGGACGCTTAGTCGACTGTCCTGCAGGCACAGTCGCTTTGCCACACTCGACCGAGGGGTCGTGGGAGAGCTTGGATCGCCTTTCCGTGAGAGAAGGGTCGGCTTCCTCCTCCTCTTCCTCCTCCTGTTCCTCCTCCTCTCCACCAGAGTCGTCATCATCTTCGTCCCCCTCAGCGTCAGACTACCACTCCTCCTGGCTTTCGCCTCCGCTCGCCTCCTCCTCTTCGACCTGTTCTTGTGCCCCGCTGGGCATCGAGTACATCTCAGTGGTGACCTAGAAAACAACAAGCAAAGCGAAAGTCAGTCGACTGAATTCTAACAAAAATGGAATGAAGGAAGCAGGATCACAGTTGGAGAAACAGAGTCGTACCTTGTCTGGCTCGTATGATTGGTCGAGTGGAGGAATCCTCCTGCCCCTCGAGGGTTGTCTTTATTCCCTGTGATGGCAGTCATCCACCTCTCCAGCATGGCATCCTAGACCTCCTCCGGGTGGACCCGAGTGGTGTCTTCAGTGCCAGAATACATCCACATCGGATGGTCTCGGTATTGAAGAGGCTGGATGCATCGTCGAAGGAAGACTTCCAGGAGATCCATGCCGATCACCCCGTCATGGATAAGCTGAACTACACGCTCGACCGACACTCTAACCTGCGCTTTCTCTTCCGGGATCACCTTCAAAGAAGAAGGCTTCCCCACTCGGTCCATGGAAAAAAAGAGGAAGTCCAGTCGACTGCCCTGGCATTGCCTGGTCTTTGCAGTAAAACCAGGTCGACTTCCGTCCATGAACCGACTCGGGAAGGACCATGGTCGGAAAGGCGCTTTTTCCCCTCATCTAAACTCCGAGGCCCCCGCACATCTGAATCACTTGGGCTCTCTCATCACTCGAATTGGCCTTTTTCACCGTCTGTGAGCGACAGGTGAAAATTTGCTTGAAGAGACCCCAATGAGGCCGACAACCTAGGAAGTTCTCACACAACGACACGAAAGCAGCAAGATACACGATAGAGTTGGGTGTGAAATGGTGGAGTTGTGCCCCAAAGATGTTCAGAAACCCCCGAAAGAAACGATGAGGAGGCAAAGAAAATCCACGGTCGACTTGAGTGGCCAAGAGGACGCACTCACCCTCCTGAGGCTGCCGCTCCCACTCGTTCCCCGGAAGCCTTGCTGATCCATGGGGGATCAGTCCTTCATCGGCCAGGTAGTCAAGGTCCTTCTGACGGATCGTCGAGCGGATCCATTCGCCCTGGATCCAGCCCCGCGGCAGGCCGGACCTTGACGAAGATCCACCCCGACTGGTCACCCTTCCCTTCGCCTTCATTGTCGCCTTCTTCGCCCGCTCCAGGGCCGCCGTCTTCTCCTTCACCATCATCGTCGGTGAGGCACGCGTGGAGGAGCGGCGCTGAGGCAGAAGCAAACGCAACGGAGAAATCTGGAGAAGAGAGGGGGGAATGAAGGCGCCTTGTTTAAAAACCCCTGTCCGACGCTTTATATAAGGCTGCTTCCGAGTGGCTGACATGTAGGCCCGGGCGATCCTGTCAAATCCCACAACAGTCGCGCTTGATACGTGGCGAAAAAGGTGGCGCGGAGATCGAGGCATCCCTGACTTATCCCGTCCGATTGCTGCGCTCTCGCCCCGCCCCGTGCGCTTCCCAAAATTCGAATCCCATAAAATCCACTGGTTGTAGAACAACTCGTCAGGCGGAAGATCTCCTCCGCTCTGTCACTCGGAGCTCTCCAAGCGAAAACTTCACTCGACACATATAAAGAATGGATCAAGGCGACTGAAAAAGAAGTTGGCACCGTCACCTAAAGTTCATTGATCCAAGACAAGACATACTCATAGCACGAGAAATGGGTCGGAAGAATTCCCAACTCCTTCCCCACTCAAACCTCGATCCATTCGGGGGCTAAATAGAGCTACGTACCTAGGGTAGGGTCATGGACCCGTCCAAACTACCCTACCCAAGGACATCTCTAGAAGAAACCACCTGTCAGTCAACCTAGAGGTGTTCCACTCGATAGACTTGAGGACACTCGACCATGAAGCTAATCACTCGACCATGAAGCTAATCACTCAACGGCCAGGAGATCTAAAGCCACACTGCGTGTAATGGTCTGTCATTAAGTAGCCTTAATGGTCTTCATAGCACTTTATGTGGGCGTTACCAGTAACCCCCAGTCTTAATGTACTTTAAACCCTGCATAACTGAGGGCTGGAGGGGTCTGGTGAACTCTATATAAGACACCCCTCTCCTCAGTGTAAAGGGTTCGCACCCCTGTAACTCATACGCATATAATCCAGTCGACCGCCTCCGGGCTCTGAGACGTAAGGCTGTTACTTCCTCCGAGAAGGGCCTGAACTCGTAAAACTCTTGCGTATACAACTACTCCATAGCTAGGATCTTGCCTCTCCATTAGTACCCCCTACACTACTGTCAGACTTAGTACCACGACACCCGTCATGGCGGTTCAGCCGCACTAGTGCTAGACCCTATCATTGATGGATTCCACCTCACACGCGTCCTCATGGACGGTGGTAGCAGCTTGAACCTGCTCTATCAGGATACATTGCGCAAAATGGGTATTGATCCCTCAAGGATCAAGCCCACCAAAACCACCTTTAAAGGTGTCATACTAGGTATAGAGGCCTGCTGTACGGGCTCAATCACACTGGAATTGGTCTTCGGATCCCCGGATAATTTCCGAAGCGAAGAATTAATCTTTGATATCGTCCCCTTCCGCAATAGTTATCACACATTGCTCGGATGAACCGCATTTGCTCGCTTCAATGCGGTGTCGCACTATGCCTACCTTAAGCTCAAGATGCCCAGACCTCGCGGTGTTATAACAGTCAATGGAAATACGGAGTGCTCCCTCCGTACTGAGGAGCACATCGTGGCCCTTGCAGCAGAAGTACAGAATAGCCTTCTTAGGAAAAACCTCAATTCGGTAATAAAGCCCCCGGACACCATCAAGCGAGTCCGGGCTACTCTGCAACAGGACCGTCCGGATCGTCCAGAGCTCAGCTAGCAATTCGTCCTTTGTCCCAGCCCCAATAAAGCGGTGAAATTTGTGCAGCGTGGACACAACTACGCACTTAAAATACCATGGGCATGGACGGAGGCACAGCTATACCGCGGTCCACAATGCGGCTCAACCGCTCCTGGATCCGCATACCTTCACTTTCTCTCTTTCTTTCAGGTTTTTTGTCTTCTCGAGGCCTCTTCTGATAAACCTCCTCATCGGATCCATAGCGGGACAGATACACCAAGAAAGATAGGGGCTCGGACGTACAAGGGAATACCCAGGTGGTCTCTGCTAATGATCGTCATACTTGTTTTAAATACCCGCACGCAGCTCGCTCTTGGTCATGGCATGTTAAATAGCCTTATTTGCTTATAGCACTACTTGTACACATACGCCTTGACATATTAATCAAATTACAATGAAAAATAATTTGCAATGTCTGCATATTACTTAATTTTTTCCTTGTCTATTTATTTTCAATTGCACCCATACATTCTGGTACGCCTTAATTCGCCAGGGGCTTCATTGTACCCCATAACACGGCAAGAAAGTTCGAACACTATTACAGTACAGTTTGGCACCCCGAACTTATAGCATTATATGCATCGGCTCCGAATCATGTCTTTGGTCAATAGTTGGGTTGCCCGGCTCCTGTGCTTGCTACCTTACGTTCCGCTATATCGGCTAGGGTAGTAAAGGGAGAACTACTGCGATTGTGTCCCGGTTCTTCCAGACGAGCACCTCAGTAGAGAAAGCCGAAAACTCACTATCATGATGCGACAAGAGCTGGTCAGCTGTTCGAGAGGTTTTGAAATCCTTAGAGATTTTTTTCCGCTTTATGCGAGGAATCGGTGTTTATCCGATTAGGCGTGTATAGCGCCCCAACTTCGGCCTTCTGAATACCAGGGGCTACGCCAAAATTTAAAATTATAGAACTCCTATGGCTAAGTGAGGGTAATAAAGTTGTATAGTCCGATTGCCTTGTTCGTTGAGCTAAACACCTCCTTAAAGGACCAAAAAATTTGGATAAAGAGTGTTTAGATTTATCCCGAACACCCCCGTACTAGTTACGTGGGGGCAGAAGCCGACGACTGGCCAACTCTCAGATTTCATAAACGGCTGCACAAGAGGTAAAATTTTAAATAACAAGCATTATATTACATAAAGACCTTGTTCCATATTACAGGACAGGATAAATTAATGCTTTCATGGGAAAATGATATCCTTGGTACATTGCTCCGCCACAAGGCGGGATCCCTCCATGACACTGTCATAGTACATCTCGGGCTTGCGATGCTCCTTGCCCGCGGGCGGACCGTCGGTCATCTACTTCGTGGCATCCATCGCCCAGTGCATGTTGGCGTGGGCGAAAGCCATCCACGCACCTTCAATGCAAACCAACCGCTTGATGGCATCAAGCTGAGGGCAGGCATTGACCAGTCGCTTCACGAATCCGAAGTAGCTACTGGGCATGGGCTCGGCAGGCCATAGCTGGACTATTAGGTCCTTCATGGCTAGTTCGACCGCCTTGTGCAGCTCGACCAACTGTTTTAGATCGTCGCTAAAGGGCACCAAATGTTCTGGTCCAAGGTATTGAGACCAGAATAACTTCTCCATAGAGCTCCCTTCTTTAGCTCAAAAGAACTCTGCAACATCTGATATGGTAGATCCGCAATGCTCCTGGAGAACTCCAAATTCGGTAAGTAAAAGGAATGTTTCCTTCACATACTTGCTTTGCATAATAAAAGCCTTACTCGCCGCGATCTTCTTGGCCGCCTGGATTTCCTGGAGGGTGCTCCAAGCTTCGGCTCGGGCATCTTGCATGCTCTGGCGGGCCTTGGCAAGTTCGGACTCTTGAGTCTTAGAATCACGCTCCAAGGACTTGTACTTTTTGACGGCGTCCTAGAGCTCTTGCTGGACCTGGCTGACCAGGGCCTCCTGCTTCTCGCGCGAGGCACGTTCCTTAGCTGCTTTGTCCTCGGCCTCGGCCAACGCCTTCTTGAGGGCCACTACTTCGGTCGCGGCCCCTAATAAAGTTCATGAAACTTTAGTCAGTACGAACCTTACATCCTTCCTAAATATAAAACACCGGTTAGTGCATACCTTGGCTGTCATCCAGCTGCTTCTTCATGAGGCTGAGTTCTTCCTCGGCCCACTCCAGATTCTGCTTCAAGCCGGAGACCTTCGCAGTATGAGCGGTAGCAGCCAGCAGTGACGCCTGCTTATTCACATAGACATATTATGTTAGACTCCTGCGAAAATTATTTTGATCCTCTGTTCGGTTTTTCTTTCCAAACACCGAACATTGCATCAGGGGCTACCGTATACAAGGTGATATTCTTTTACAACTATGTTACTTACCTCAAAGCCTGTTAGAAGGCTAATGCAGGTTTCAGTTAGTCTATATTTGGTGGATTGGACTTTCTCAATCACCGTACTCATAAGAGTATGGTGTTCTTCCACAATGGAAGCACCTCGTAGCGCTTCCAGCAATCTATCTGGTGCCTCTGGATGGACAGAGGTCACCGGTGGAGGCGGCTTGCCACCCTCGTTCGGGAGAGGCTGCCTGTCTGAATCCGGAGCCACTTGGGTCTCTGGAGCTGTATTCGGTTGAGGGCCGAACTGGATGCGGTCCCCATCGTCAGGATCCTGTAACAGCCTGGTTTTTGGCCCCTTTCTTTTTCTTTTGATTTACTTGGTTTTTGCTCTGTTTTTCTTTTTGGAGTGGTTCCGTGGCCTTGCCACCTGGGAAATCATCCTCATCCCCCCTCCCAAGTGGCTCATCATTCTCAAAACCTTGCCAAGATCATGTCACTTCACTCCTTGACCAAACCCTAAATTTCTTTTCTAGGGAATATTCCTTTTTCATTAAAGGAATAATCCTATCTGTCTTAGGTTGTGAAGCAACCTATATTTCCATCCATCCTAAAATCCCCAAATAATTCTCATAATTCCATTGGGTCATATATAGATCAATATGCCCAAACATTTCCTTGGCCAGTTCAAAAATAATTCCCCATATTCCTTTTTCTATTCTGCCCTGAATGGCACTTTGTGAAGCAAGTGTATTTTATATTGCTTCAAAAATCCTGATAAATTACCAGATCATTCTTATACCCATAAAACCTCTCTCCACCCAATTTGGAATCATTTCTATGAGCCATTTGATCACCAAAATTATTCCAAGTTTCTGGACAGAATTGATGTTTGTGAAGCAAGTGCCATTTTGGCTTGTCCATTTGGCATGATCTTTTTACAGCACCTTCATATGTCCAAATAATCAAGCTTTGCCCAATCTTAGCCCAAGTTGCTACTCTATGTGAGAGAATCATCATGATCTTAATTTCTGGACCAAAAAGGCAGTTGTGAAGCAACTATATTAATTCTTGGTCCATTTCTCCTCAAAAACCCCAGGAGCATAGTCCTTCAATAGATAAACCTCCCAGACATAAATTTTGACCCATAGCATCTCTCTGTTGATCACATTGAGCTGATTAAGTTTACTGCAGTAAACTTCAGAGCTCATTTACCATTTAACCGCTGCGCCTTTAACCGAGCTACCACCGCAGTTAAAACCTCCCTTCGAAGGACTTACCCATAGATAACAAATGCCAGCCATTTGGCTCTTCTTGATGCTAGTCTGCGTGGTGACCACCGCTTTGGCATGCAATGGCTGCGTCCAGAATGGCTTCTTCCTCGGGCCCTTCCCCCTCTCGTCATCTTCGCACTCGTGAGTGTATCTAGCAGCAAGCTCTCATCATCGTCGTTCCCCTAGACCCCTCTCCCCCTCCGCCCGCTTCCTCACCGACGCTCTCCGCCGCGTGACCATGGGCGAACAGTGGCCATTTGGCTCTGTTCGTTGCCGTCTTCTTCCTCCCCATGCTCCGTGGGCTCCCTCTGCCCCGTGGGCTCCTCTCTGCGTCTCGCCGTCGCCTTCCTTCGAGCTCGCGAGCGGGGGGACACGTCCGCGGTGCCGGACACGCGTCCGCGGCGGTGCCAGCTCGGCCCCCTCCCCCACTGGCTATATAAGGACTCCCCCAAGCCCTCTGAGCCCTCGAAGCTCTCCCTCACCCCCAGCAACCTTCCTAACCTCTCCATTGAGCTCGAGGAGCTCTCCTGCCCTCCCATCCCCGCCATAGCCGCCGCCTCGGCCATCTCAAATTCGAGCAGGCCCGAGTACCCCTCCTCTCCTAGCCACCACCAGAAGATCACCCGACATCTGGCAATGACCCCCATGCCTTCTCCCCCTCGCCGGAGAAACCAGAGCCCCGACACACCCGCCGCCCGAGCTCCCATGTTTCCTCTTTTGTCGCCGCATGTCGCCGTCGCCTCGATCCTCCCCGGCGTGCGTGCTGCCCCTGGTCGGGTGCGGCACTCCATGCTGATTCCTCCGGTGGCCGAACCTCGACCAGAGGTGGCCGGTGGCGCCTGGACAGGCGTCGGCAATGCTCGCCCGAGCCCTACGTCGCGGCCCCGTCGGGAGAAGGAGAGAGGAAGAAGAGAAGGGAGGAGAGAGAGAAGTGGATAAGGTGGGACCCACCTGTCAGCCACACAAGGGTCGGCCCCGCCACTGCCATGCTGGGTAAGTGGAAGCGTAGTTCCTGGAATATGCTTTCAGTTTTTCTGTTTTGCCCCAGTCTGTAAATTTTTCTATTACAGATAAGTCCCTGGCAGAAAACAACTATAACTTTTTAACCGTAGCTCCAAATTAAGTGATTCCAACGCCCACTTCTTTGTTTCGTTGAGCCCGTTCTGATGGAACCATTTTCACCATGTTTTAAAGTTCTGAAAATGACCATTATGCCATTGCCCTTATTCAGCCCCCTCCAAGAGAGTACGATTTCCGGCGATTCTTTCCGCAAGCTTCTCGCACTTTCTCCCGGTGATTTCTTCCACCCCAGGCAAGCCACACCCTCCATTTGCATCACTGTAATGCAGTGACATGGTTTAATTTATTTAAACTTGTTTAAAATATTGTTTTAGCTAGTTGTGATATATGCATGGCATTTTCTCAGAGTGTTATTTTGATCTTGTTGATGCCATGCTATTGTTTGGATTACTAGGAGTTATGCCTGTAGCTGATGAGTATCATGCCGTCCTTGGAGTATTAGTGGCTGGCATTATGATTATTTTCATGTTGTTATCTGGTATTATATTTTGGAGTATTACTTTGGATGTCATGCTGCATTTGGATTATTAGTGGTTAGTATGATTATTTTCATGATGCTAGTTGATGTTCTGTTGCTTGGAGTATTAATTTCGGAGATGATTCTTACGTGTGGATGTTAGCTGGATAGCTTTGTTCTGGTTACTGGAGTAGTAGAATTATTGTTTTCAGATTCATCATGATAGAAATATTATGCTATCTTCGGAGTATTTTGATACTATGCTTTGGATTAGTTCTTGGATATTGCTATGTCTTGGATTATAGTTTGATAGCTGATATCGGAGTATCAGTTATCACAATTCTATTTTTGGAGATAAATTCCGTCATTAAGTTGGTCAGGTGCCACCAAACTGGGCTTTCTCCAGTGCAACCACATTTGCCTTTATGGGAAGGCGCTAATGCGATGCTATTGCCGTGTCTCTCGTCGGTGCCTCCAACGAGGGAAGGTTATGGGAGCGTGCTACCCTGATCAGGTAGGCAGGCATAAGCCTTGTGTGCCCGTTGTTGTTATTATGTGCACATGTCCCCGTTTGGGACGGTTTATTGTTTCGGCCATGACAGTGGCCGTTGGTGTCTTTGGTAGACACGGGGCCACCCAGGACTAGCTCAGTGGGGAGTGAGTCGGAGTGACCGGAGAGTGTCATGGCAATAGATTGGATTTTTCAGCACGCCGTTGGTCCACCCGAATGGGAGTGCGAGACCATGGGTTCCGTGGTGTGGGTAAAGTGCGCTACCTCTACAGAGTGTGTTTGTTTAAACTATCGATAGTCGCGTCCTCGGTCATGGGCTTGGGTTCGTACTTGGTCACACCATTCGATGAACACTCACATGACGGAATGACTTATAGGTGATTTATATGTTGATATTTTGAGCAGTACAGATTGGCAGGATGTTTATGATGATGTTGGGGACCAAGTGTTGGTCATGGTAGTTATCGCCGGAAAGATCACCGTTTGAGACCAAGTGTTGGTCATGGTTGTGATTGCCGGAAAGATCACTGTTTGGTTATAAGGTAACCCGATCCAAGACCACGAGGTTGGTCCATTTGTGATCCTTGAATGATCACCATTTGGTTTTGATCACGAGGTGATCAAGATGGTATATTGCTTGGCCGATTAGCCAAGAGAGGTATGGTTATGGAGATCTGAGATGGTGATTTATCAGTATTGTAGTAGTTTCATATCATGCTTAGTAGTTGCTGTTGTATCATGGTAGCTGTGAATTTAATTAACCTGCTTAATGCTATGTTGTTGTCTTGCCATGATGTTTTTGGTTGTTGTGAGCTTGCAAGTACATTCAATGTACTGACCTGGCGTGTCATGCCAGATTGCAGGTGATGCCATGATTGCTTGATTGCTTGTCGTGGTTTCCGTTCGTGCGAGCTAGATCGTGTCCCAGCCAGAGTCCCTGCGGAGTAGAGTTCACTACCTTTGTCGTTGTTCCGCTGCTAGAAGATGTCACATCCCTAGTCTGGTATGACCTAGGCTAGCTAGCCATTTGTGCATCATATTTAAATTTCATTTAAATTTGAAATGAGGATTGGTGGAACCCTCAGAATCATTTTTGAAAATGACCCAGATAAAAATTTCTCCAAAAGGGTCCAAGAAAATGCTCATGTTGCCCTCTGAAAATATTGGACAGAGATAAAAATCAAAACAATATTTTTAGGAGCTCATGGACATTTATTTTGGCCAATTGGATTAATTCGATAAATATTTGCATTGGAGATATATTTTTATATATATGAAATATGGCCCAAAAATTATGCCATTTATAAAAGAGCTCTGGAGTAATATATCCAGCTCCTGCAAAAATTGGCATAATAAAATTAAGTGATTTAATATATTTATTAAATCAAACAAATGTCAGAAAATTAAAAAAAAAACAAAAAAGAAGGAGGGGCTTACCTGGGCCTCCCCTCCCCTGCGCAGCCCAGCAGCAGCAGGCCGGCCAGCCAGGAGGCGGCCCAGCCCGCCTGGCCCCCCCTCCCCTGTCGCCTTCCTCCTCTGCCAGGAGGACGGGCGTGTGCCCGACGCTCGCCGGCACGCGCGCGCGCCACCTCCCCCCCTTGCTGGCCACCTCCTGCTTCCTTCTCTCGGCCTCGATGACCCGGACGAAGCAACGCAGCTGCCGCACCGCTCTCACTCTCCCTCGCCCTCCTCCTCTCCCCCTGCTCGCTCTCTCTCTCTCACCCGAGAACCACCGCCGCCGCCGATGAGAACCACCACGGCCACAGCCACCCCCTCGCCCCTCGGTTGTGCCCACGAGCTCCGCGACGTCGTCCTCGACCCCCCTCACCGAACCACGCCCCGCCGGAAGCCCTGCGGCGTCGACTTCGAGCTCTTCTTCAACCTTCGGCCGCCGGCGACCTCGTCTCCGATTCGCGCCATCCAGGCCGTCCCCAGGCCCACTGAGCTGTGCTTCAACCTCGCAGTGAGCTCCTCTTCCGTTTCCCCTCCTCCCTGCGCTCGTTCCCGCACTCCAACCGCCCTCTCACCGGAGCCGACTGCTCCTCGCCGCCGGCCATGGCGCTACCGTGGCCAGGGTCACCCCAGCTAGCGCCCGAGCACGTTACCGAGTTCGCCGCCCTCCCAGGAGCCCACCGAGCCTCTCCGTTTCCCCTCTAGTGCACCGCAGCGCCGCGTTCGACCTTGGCCGAACTCCGGCGGCCACCTAGGTCGACGCCGGCGCCGATTCCGGCCGCCCCGACCCCAACCGGCTCCACAGGAAGACGCGGCGCCCTCCCAGCTGCCCGTAGAGCCTCTCCGCCGCCCGGATGGTCGCCGGAACGGCGATCCCGAGCCCCTCCGCCGTCTCGGGCCTCGCCGGCGGCTAAACGCCGGCGGGATTGACCGGTCAACCGCGCTAACCCCCCCCCTGAGGCTGACCAGTGGGCCCGACCCCCCCCCTAACCATTTAATTAAATTAAAATAACCCCTGTTAACCCCCTGTCACTGACGTGTGGGTCCCACACGTCAGGTTTGACCCTGGACAGCCGCGTTGACCCGCTGACGTCGTGCTGACGTCATGCTGACGCAATTATACATTTTCTGGAATTAAAATAATTCAGAAAATCCAGAAATTGATTTAAACTTCAATAATTCATATCAATTCAACCGTAGCTCAGATTTAAATAATTTATATATGAAAAATTATCAGAAAAATGCAATCTTTCCATCTGTACTAGTTTCATGCATGACAAACCAACTTATACATGCTGAATATGAGAAAACACATTATGGCATATATAAGAGACCTAATTTAGAAATGCATTTGAACCTTGGTTCAAATGGACTTCAAACCAATTGAACACTAGTTGCATTAGCTCAACAGCATCACATCTACATGCCATGTTCATGCATCATATTGTTGCATATGATTGTGTATTGATTGCCGGCACCGTTCTTTCTCGATAGGTCCTGCTCCGGAGACGTTCCAGAGTACCTGTCTGTGAAGCAGTGCCTCCCTTGTTGTTTTACCAGGCAAGCAACCCCCCTTGTTCATTTCTATAAAACCCTACTCTCTCGCTCCTGCTCTCAGTTATTGCATTAGGACAACAACGATTCATCTGCTACTTTGTGCTGCGGTAGTTGAACCCATTCCTCTGCATGACCTGTCGTTGCCACAGTAAATAGTTGAAACCCACTAGCATGTGTAGGAGTTGATTGAAGCCACTGATGTGTTCCTACCATGCTAT
>NC_041381.1:368666453-368674730 GCF_002162155.2 Triticum dicoccoides | reverse complement strand
CCTGCTATTGCTTAGAGTTGTGTCAGGTCTGGTTCATTGGGAATGAATTGGAGTGTTACGATATGTTCTGATGCTGAGAGTGAAGTGTGTGAACACGTTTTGGTAAAGGTAGCGGTGAGAGGCCATGTAGGAGTACATGGTGGGTTGTCTCGCTGGAACCGTCCTTAAGCACTGAGTTCTGTGTATGTTGTCCAATGACTCGATACTACCACACATTGGGTTCCGGTAACTCGACCCCTCTCGACTTATTAACCAACTTGGTCTCTGTCCAGGAGTCGCAACTAGTTTCTGGTGTTTGTAGGTAGTGCTATTTTTCTACCAAGTGGCACCCGGCAGGGTGGGCTTGGGACAGACTAGGCACACGTGGCCCGGTGTACCGAGTGGCACCCGGTTGGTGGGCTCGGGAACCCTGTACACATCGTTTGGGGCCGTAAGCGACACCCCGGCCGGATCTCCTTGCGGATGGAACCCGAATAGGCGATAAACCTGGACTAGAGTCTTGTGTGGTTAGTCAGGTCGTGGCCGACACCCTCGCCAGGCTTCCGCTTGAAGGTTGCCGAGATACATGACGTGTACATGGCGGTAAGTGGCGAGAGCGTGTGTGAAGAAGTACACCCCTGCAGGGTTAACATGATCTATTCGAATAGCCGGGTCCGCGGTTATGGACTTCTTGGATGCTTACATGGTACATAGACAACTTGAAGTGGATACTCTAAAATGCTCAAGACAAGTGTGAGTGCTATGGATGGCCTTCTCGTAGGGAGACGGGGATGAATCCATAGTAGTGTATTGTGTGGTGATTAGTGGACTCGTGTACGTTGTTTCACCTCCAGAGTTTCTGGTAGTCGTAGAACAGGATAGCCACAGAGTCAAAGCTGGCTTGCTGCAACTAAACCCCACATTATCTCTTGATACAGATGCATGTATGATAGGATCTGATGTAAGTCTTGCTGAGTACCTTTGTACTCATGTTGCTTTAATTATGTTTTTGCAGCGGAGACTTCGGTCTTACTAGTGTTCTCGTGGACTTCGACTAGTAGCTAGTACCTCAGCTACGATCTTGATCGGATGTTGTAGATAGTCAGGCTCTTCAGCCTTTTCATTTATAGATGTCTGTACCCAGACATGTAATGCTTCCGCTTGTTGCTTGTATGCTCTGTATGACGGGTCTTGTGACCCCTGTTTGCAATAAATGCTATGATGGCTCTGCTGAGCCTATACCTATATGATTGTTGAGTTATGCTGTGATGCCATGTTGTACAGCACATACTTGCATGTTATGCGTACGTGTAATGTGTAGTGCTATGTGTGGGATCTGACTATCTAGTTGTTTATCTTTAGTAGCCTCTCTTACCGGGAAATGTCTCCTAGTGTTACCGCTGAGCCATGGTAGCTTGCTACTGCTCTGGAACACTTAGGCTGGCCGGCATGTGTCCTTCTTCGTTCCTGTGTCTGTCCCTTCGGGGAAATGTCACGCTTTGAGTACCGGAGTCCTGTTAGCCGCTACAGCCCGGTTTACCGGAGTCCTGCTAGCCCAGTGCTATAGCCCGGACCCACTTGCTGATGACCGACACGTTCGAAGCTGGGTCATGGATGCCTGTCCCTGTAAGTCTGTGCCACTTTGGGTTTACGACTAGTCATGTCAGCCCGGGCTCCTTATCATAGGGATGCTAGCGACACTATCATATACGTGAGCCAAAAGGCGCAAACGGTCCCGGGCAAAGGTAAGGCGACACCCGTGGGGATACCGTGCGTGAGGCCGCAAAGCGATATGAGGTGTTACATGCTAGATCGATGTGGCATCGAGTCGGGGTCCTGACAGCTTTGGTATCAGAGCTTGACTGCCTGTAGGATTACCAAGCCAAACTGGTCGAAGTTGAGTCTAGAAATTCTTTAGTTATATAAGGGAATTGATTGTGGGATGGAACGTAAGGCTCTTTTTACTCCTTATACCTCATGGTCTTCTGATCTGAGTCATCCTATCTTTCCTACGGGGTTAAGGAACTAGGCTTTCTCTTCCGTCTATCAGGATCACGTGTTACTACTCCGTAGTCCCATAGGATTGGTTGATCAGAGTCTTACCCCAGTTTTGAGTATTTCCGGTGTAGTCTGTTTAGTACTATCCCAGAACTTTGAGTGGTGATGTTGAGTTGTTGTACTACCCCATTTTTAGCATGATGTCTCATTCTGAGCATTTTACTGTCGTTATGCTGCCGGAATTGCCCTAGGAGTTCGAGTGATACTAACTCCCCGTCCTACATTCCACAGTCTTTAGTTGATGCTGATCCCGTCCTTGGTTCGTTTCTCAGGATGTCATCGGCTAAGCGAAGTTCCGTCGCTCGTAGCCAGAACCATGGAGATGGTAGGGATGAGGATCCTCCTGACCAGCCTTCGTTGTCAGAGCTCATGCTAGAGATGGAGAGGAACAAGCGTGAGTCTAATCGTTTGTTGGCACGTATCGAGGAGAATACCGCACATCAGTTCAAGGGATCGGTGACCATTCATGATTTCATTCGCTTGCACCCGCCTACTTTTCATCATTCCATCGAGCCACTCGATGCAGATGATTGGCTCCGTAGCATCACCCATAAGCTGCGTTCTGCGAACGTAGCTGAAGATGACAAGGTCACTTATGCCACATATCACCTAGAAGGTCCTGCTAGTCTTTGGTGGCAGAACTATGAGGCTATGCTTCCAGTTGGCCAGATTCCTACCTGGAAGGATTTCACTGAGGCTTTTCGCGAGCATCACATTCCCCAGACCCTCATTGATCGCAAGAGAGAAGAGTTCTGTAGTTTCACCCAGAGTAAGATGGCTGTTGATGCTTATAGCAGAGAATTCGAGAACCTTGCCCGCTATGCCACAGAAGAAGTGTCCACGGACGCCAAGAAGCAAGCTAGGTTCCGGAAGGGTCTCAACCCCAAGTTGCGTCGTGATCTCCACCTGCATCATTGTGATACATTCCAAGCCCTTGTGAACAAGGCCATCAATGCAGAGACAGCTCAACTCACTTACGAGGAGTCTCGTAAGCACACCCGTGATTTGGGGTCTTCCTCCGGTTCTAGTTCCCAGAAGCGCCGGATTTGGGTTCCAAACTCCGCTCTTCCTTCCGGTTATACACCGAGGCCATCCGATGTGGTGCCTTCTCCAGCTCAGTCGTATGTTCTACCCGGGCCTACTGGTAGACCGTTTGTTAGTGCGGGTCCCCGTCCAACCTCAGGGACTTGCTTCACATGCGGGAAGCCAGGACACTATGCACGTGACTGCTCTCAGACCAGTTATGCTCCACCCCAGCCCGAGAAGACTGTTGGCTGTATTAAGCCATCACGCAAGATGATCAGTGTCAAGTCAGCCCCCACTGAACGTGGACGTGTGCATCACGTCTCAGCTAAAGACGCTCATGATGATCCAGATGTCGTTCTTGGTACCCTTCTTGTCAATTGTCACCCAGCATCAGTTCTATTCGATACTGGAGCATCTCACTCCTTCATTTCTGAAGGTTATGCTCGTTTGCACGACATGTCATTTTGTGATATGCCAACTCCGCTTGAAATCCAAACCCCAGGGTCTAGATGGCAGACCACCAGAATCAGCCATGGTAACGAAATCCTTGTTGACAGACTTGTATTCCTTGCATCACTTGTAGCCCTCAAGTCTTCAGATATTAACATCATCTTGGGTATGGACTGGATGACAGCTCATCATGCCAAGATTGATTGTTACACAAGATCTGTTCAGCTTACACACCCATCTGGCAAGATAGTCACCGTCTCCACTAGAGTTGCAAAGCGTCAACTCTATTCTCTTAATGCCAGCCCTCTTCCAGACCTTGAAGATATCCCGGTAGTCCGTGACTTTCCGGATGTCTTTCCAGAGGAACTGCCAGGTGTTCCACCTGACAGAGATGTAGAGTTCGTCATAGATCTTATCCCAGGAACAGCTCCAATCTCCCGGAGACCTTACAAGATGGCACCCTTAGAACTAGCCAAGCTTAAGAAACAACTCGATGAGTCCTTGCAAAAGGGTTTCATCCGTCCTAGTTCTTCTCCTTGGGCTTGCCCCGTCCTCTTCGTCAAGAAGAAGGATGGTACGGACCGGATGGTTGTAGATTATCGTCCCGTTAATTTGGTCACGATAAAGAACAAGTATCCGCTTCCCAGGATCAACGACCTGTATGATCAGCTCGCTGGATCCTCAGTCTTCTCCAAGATGGATTTAAGGTTAGGCTACCATCAAATCAAGATCAGAAACGGGGACATTCCCAAGACAGCTTTTGTCACTCGTTATGGCCAGTACGAGTACACCGTCATGTCCTTTGGCCTAACCAACGCCCCAGCCACATTTTCCCGCCTGATGAACTCGATTTTCATGGAGTACTTAGATAAGTTTGTCGTGGTTTACCTCGATGATATTCTTATTTACTCGAAGAACGAGGAAGAGCATGCCGAACATCTTAGACTTGTGTTAGAAAAACTCAGAGAGCACCGCCTTTATGCCAAGTTCTCCAAGTGTGAATTTTGGTTGCCAGAAGTGACCTACCTAGGCCACGTAATCTCTGGTAAGGGCATTGCTGTCAATCCCGAGAGAGTTCAAGCCGTTCTGGATTGGACTCCACCTGAGACCGTGAAACAAGTTAGGAGTTTCCTTGGTCTAGCCAGCTATTGTCGCCGCTTTGTTGAAAACTTCTCCAAAGTAGCCAAACCCCTCACGGAACTTCTCAAGAAAGATAAAAAGTTTGAGTGGTCCCCACAGTGTGAGTACAGTTTTCAGGAACTGAAAAGACGCCTGACTTCTGCTCCCATACTTGTGCCACCGGATTTCACTAAAGACTTTATTATCTACTGCGATGCCTCACGACAAGGACTAGGTTGCATTCTTATGCAGGATCGTCATGTGATTGCCTATGCATCTCGACAGTTGCATCCACATGAGGAGAATTATCCTACACATGATCTAGAGCTTGCAGCCGTAGTCTATGCACTCAAGACTTGGCGACATTACCTCCTTGGTAAACGTTGCGAGATCTACACCGATCACCAGAGTCTCAAGTATATCTTCACCCAACCGGATCTGAACCTTAGGCAAAGACGTTGGTTGGAGTTGATCACAGATTATGATCTAGGGATTACCTACACCCCAGGAAAAGCCAATGTCATGGCTGATGCTCTAAGCCGTAAATCCTATTGCAACAATCTCATGTTGCAGCAAGGCCAACCACTTCTCCATGAGGAATTCTGTAAGCTTAACCTTCACATAGCTCCTCGCGGATTCCTTTCTACCTTGGTGGCGAAACCTACCCTTGTGGATCTTATCATCGAAGCCCAGAAACATGATACGGGGATTACCCGGATCAAGAGGAACATTAAGAAGGGAGTTGGTGGATGTTTCTCTATGGATGATTGCGGTGTTATTTTCTTTGAGAATCGCTTGGTGGTTCCCAAGAAGCAACATCTTCGGCAGTTGATTCTTAAGGAGGCGCATGAATCTCCTCTCACAATTCATCCCGGTAGCTCTAAGATGTATCAGGACCTACGCCAGAGGTTCTGGTGGACTAGGATGAAGAGAGAAATCGCTGAGTTCATTGCTAAATGTGACATATGTCGTCGCGTTAAGGCAGAGCATCAAAGACCTGCTGGCACCCTTCAGCCTTTAGCTATTCCTGAATGGAAATGGGATAAAGTTGGTATGGACTTCATTACCGGCTTTCCCAGGACCAAGAGAGGGAATAACGCTATCTTCGTAGTCGTTGATCGTCTTTCCAAAGTGGCTCACTTCCTCCCTGTTCGAGAAAATATCACTGCTAGTCAGCTTGCTGACTTATATATTTCTCGAATAGTGTCACTTCATGGTGTTCCACTAGAGATCAATTCAGACCGTGGCAGTCTTTTCACTTCTCATTTTTGGGAGAGCTTCCAAACTGCCATGGGAACCCATCTTTCCTTCAGTACCGCTTTCCACCCTCAGTCGAGTGGTCAGGTGGAACGGGTCAATCAAATTCTCGAAGACATGCTCAGAGCTTGCGTTATCTCCTTCGGTATGGATTGGGAGAAATGTCTTCCTCTCGCCGAGTTTGCTTATAACAATAGCTACCAATCCAGCCTCAAGCAAGCTCCTTTTGAGGTTCTCTATGGACGAAGATGTCGAACACCTTTGAACTGGTCAGAAACCGGTGAAAGACAATTCTTTGGACCGGACATGATCCAGGAGGCAGAAGAGCAAGTTCGCATCATTCATGAGAATTTGAAAACAGCCCAGTCCCGTCAGAAAAGTCAGTACGATCGTCATCATAAGGATATGACTTATGAAATTGGCGACCAAGCTTACCTTCGGGTTACTCCTTTAAAGGGTACCCATCGTTTCGGTATCAAGGGCAATTGGCTCCTCGCTACATTGGTCCTTTTCGCATTCTCGCTAAACGAGGAGAGGTTGCCTACCAATTGGAACTACCCCCACATCTTTCTCGAGTTCATGATGTCTTCCACGTCTCTCAACTCAGGCGTTGCTTCTCGGATCCTATCCGTGGAGTGGACCACGAAACGCTTGATCTCCAAGATAACCTCACTTACCGAGAGTACCCGGTTCGCATTCTTGATCAAGCAGAGCGTGTTACCCGACGTCAGAACATCAAGTTTCTCAAAGTTCAGTGGTCTCATCATTCCGAGAGAGAGGCTACTTGGGAGCGAGAAGATCGTCTTCGACTGGAGTACCCCACTTTCTTTCCGTCGACCCCTGAATCTCGGGACGAGATTGTTTCAAGTGGGGGCGAGTTGTCACATCCCTAGTCTGGTATGACCTAGGCTAGCTAGCCATTTGTGCATCATATTTAAATTTCATTTAAATTTGAAATGAGGATTGGTGGAACCCTCAGAATCATTTTTGAAAATGACCCAGATAAAAATTTCTCCAAAAGGGTCCAAGAAAATGCTCATGTTGCCCTCTGAAAATATTGGACAGAGATAAAAATCAAAACAATATTTTTAGGAGCTCATGGACATTTATTTTGGCCAATTGGATTAATTCGATAAATATTTGCATTGGAGATATATTTTTATATATATGAAATATGGCCCAAAAATTATGCCATTTATAAAAGAGCTCTGGAGTAATATATCCAGCTCCTGCAAAAATTGGCATAATAAAATTAAGTGATTTAATATATTTATTAAATCAAACAAATGTCAGAAAATTAAAAAAAAAGAAAACAGAAAAGAAGGAGGGGCTTACCTGGGCCTCCCCTCCCCTGCGCAGCCCAGCAGCAGCAGGCCGGCCAGCCAGGAGGCGGCCCAGCCCGCCTGGCCCCCCCTCCCCTGTCGCCTTCCTCCTCTGCCAGGAGGACGGGCGTGTGCCCGACGCTCGCCGGCACGCGCGCGCGCCACCTCCCCCCCCTGCTGGCCACCTCTTGCTTCCTTCTCTCGGCCTCGATGCCCCGGACGAAGCCACGCAGCTGCCGCACCGCTCTCACTCTCCCTCGCCCTCCTCCTCTCCCCCTGCTCGCTCTCTCTCTCTCACCCGAGAACCACCGCCGCCGCCGACGAGAACCACCACGGCCACAGCCACCCCCTCGCCCCTCGGTTGTGCCCACGAGCTCCGCGACGTCGTCCTCGACCCCCCTCACCGAACCACGCCCCGCCGGAAGCCCTGCGGCGTCGACTTCGAGCTCTTCTTCAACCTTTGGCCGCCGGCGACCTCGTCTCCGATTCGCGCCATCCAGGCCGTCCCCAGGCCCACTGAGCTGTGCTTCAACCTCGCAGTGAGCTCCTCTTCCGTTTCCCCTCCTCCCTGCGCTCGTTCCCGCACTCCAACCGCCCTCTCACCGGAGCCGACTGCTCCTCGCCGCCGGCCATGGCGCTACCGTGGCCAGGGTCACCCCAGCTAGCGCCCGAGCACGTTACCGAGTTCGCCGCCCTCCCAGGAGCCCACCGAGCCTCTCTGTTTCCCCTTTAGTGCACCGCAGCGCCGCGTTCGACCTTGGCCGAACTCCGGCGGCCACCTAGGTCGACGCCGGCGCCGATTCCGGCCGCCCCGACCCCAACCGGCTCCACAGGAAGACGCGGCGCCCTCCCAGCTGCCCGTAGAGCCTCTCCGCCGCCCGGATGGTCGCCGGAACGGCGATCCCGAGCCCCTCCGCCGTCTCGGGCCTCGCCGGCGGCTAAACGCCGGCGGGATTGACCGGTCAACCGCGCTAACCCCCCCCCCCTGAGGCTGACCAGTGGGCCCGACCCCCCCCTAACCATTTAATTAAATTAAAATAACCCCTGTTAACCCCCTGTCACTGAC
>NC_041381.1:368615965-368665531 GCF_002162155.2 Triticum dicoccoides | reverse complement strand
ATAGGCGATAAACCTGGACTAGAGTCTTGTGTGGTTAGTCAGGTCGTGGCCGACACCCTCGCCAGGCTTCCGCTTGAAGGTTGCCGAGATACATGACGTGTACATGGCGGTAAGTGGCGAGAGCGTGTGTGAAGAAGTACACCCCTGCAGGGTTAACATGATCTATTCGAATAGCCGGGTCCGCGGTTATGGACTTCTTGGATGCTTACATGGTACATAGACAACTTGAAGTGGATACTCTAAAATGCTCAAGACAAGTGTGAGTGCTATGGATGGCCTTCTCGTAGGGAGACGGGGATGAATCCATAGTAGTGTATTGTGTGGTGATTAGTGGACTCGTGTACGTTGTTTCACCTCCAGAGTTTCTGGTAGTCGTAGAACAGGATAGCCACAGAGTCAAAGCTGGCTTGCTGCAACTAAACCCCACATTATCTCTTGATACAGATGCATGTATGATAGGATCTGATGTAAGTCTTGCTGAGTACCTTTGTACTCATGTTGCTTTAATTATGTTTTTGCAGCGGAGACTTCGGTCTTACTAGTGTTCTCGTGGACTTCGACTAGTAGCTAGTACCTCAGCTACGATCTTGATCGGATGTTGTAGATAGTCAGGCTCTTCAGCCTTTTCATTTATAGATGTCTGTACCCAGACATGTAATGCTTCCGCTTGTTGCTTGTATGCTCTGTATGACGGGTCTTGTGACCCCTGTTTGCAATAAATGCTATGATGGCTCTGCTGAGCCTATACCTATATGATTGTTGAGTTATGCTGTGATGCCATGTTGTACAGCACATACTTGCATGTTATGCGTACGTGTAATGTGTAGTGCTATGTGTGGGATCTGACTATCTAGTTGTTTATCTTTAGTAGCCTCTCTTACCGGGAAATGTCTCCTAGTGTTACCGCTGAGCCATGGTAGCTTGCTACTGCTCTGGAACACTTAGGCTGGCCGGCATGTGTCCTTCTTCGTTCCTGTGTCTGTCCCTTCGGGGAAATGTCACGCTTTGAGTACCGGAGTCCTGTTAGCCGCTACAGCCCGGTTTACCGGAGTCCTGCTAGCCCAGTGCTACAGCCCGGACCCACTTGCTGATGACCGACACGTTCGAAGCTGGGTCATGGATGCCTGTCCCTGTAAGTCTGTGCCACTTTGGGTTTACGACTAGTCATGTCAGCCCGGGCTCCTTATCATAGGGATACTAGCGACACTATCATATACGTGAGCCAAAAGGCGCAAACGGTCCCGGGCAAAGGTAAGGCGACACCCGTGGGGATACCGTGCGTGAGGCCGCAAAGCGATATGAGGTGTTACATGCTAGATCGATGTGGCATCGAGTCGGGGTCCTGACAGAAGATTTCTGCTGCTACGAGTTGTTCCGCTGCTGGCATAGAGCAAGTGTAGTATCGCAGGCGTAGTGTCGCTGTGCAGATGTGCTTCTTTGTAACATCAGACCCTTGTATTATTATTCTTGTAATAAGAGCTGGTTTGTTCTATGTCAAGTAGTGTCGTATTCCACAGACTTCTCCTTGATCTTTGGGCTGCAATACAGGGCGTTCCGGTTTCTCTGAGCCGAGGTGCCACAGGCTTGGTATCAGAGCAGGTCTGGCTGTAGGACGCCCTAGTCAGCTCGAGCGGTAGAAACCGGTAGAAATCGGTAGTATACAGTTTGGCTTGATGATTGCATTTGGTTGCTGCATTTGTTTGTTTCATAGCATGCATATAGCCTTAGTATTTGTGATAACGGTTTATCTGGTGAGTGTAGCCGGCATTGGTTCAGATCCACTGTAGCTCAACCTTTGTATTTCTTCAGTCCCTTTTTCTTTCAGTGTTTGGTGTCATTTCTGTCCTAGCAGAGTGATGCCAAGTGATCCTGACACTGTTTGCAAAAATGGTGCTCAGGTATCGTGCCGATGTCTTTCTTTCAGTCCCGTCTATCGTTTCGGTGATGGACATGTTTCTATCCCAGATCGTTCTTTTATTTTGTCATGTTGGCAACCCTTAATGATCTTAGTTATAAACAAAGGGCAATGTCAGCAGCCTCAGTTTTTCCCCGCTATCCTATTTCTTGGACGAGTATGGATCTTTTTCCGTCCGCTTGATAATAATGTGGTTGCGACCTTCGTGTCCCACTACATGATTACCGAGTGCGTCCTCGCCTCCGAGCTAGTCCAATTTGCTATCTGGCTAAGCTAGCACTTGGTGTAGTGCTGTTTACACCAATTCTTCCACACTGTTATTCGTCCTCGTGCACATCGTCGCAGCATGCTAGATCGTAGAACCGGAGATCCCGCGAGATTTGTGTGCTTAAGTAGGCATGCATATTGTGTGACTAGAAATAATATGTGACATTGATTGTGTGTGAATTGATTGTTGTTGTGTGCTTTTGTTTAGTTGAGTTTCCTTCTGCTTCTTTCTTTTTGGGCCCCGGTGTTACATTATTTGTCCCCTGTAAAGAATTGCTCATCCACCGACACCGGACTCAAAGAAGCAATAAGGATTAAATATTTGGAAGAAGCTCAGCTAGACATTATTGTCTACACAGACAACTGCATTATGGCATTAATATTTGCTCAGAATATCAACGGTGCCTTGGATTGATTATCAGCATCAAGTCCCCATCAGTACAAAATCCTCACAGCAGTTATGATCCAGCCAGCAAGAAGACAAGTCAGTTGCAAGATCAACGGTATGTTTTCAGACAGAGGTATGGATCATATAAAAAGTTTTGGCTCAACAATGCATGATGCTTGAAATATGTTATTATCCGAAATAAAGTCAGAATGTGGTATGCTCAAGAAAGACAGCCAAACCGTTTTTCTCATGCAAATAATCAGCCTTAGAATATTATGGGCGTGTTATGGATTTCAGTCTGCATATCAGTATGAGGTTTTGGATATAAGAAAACCAGTATTCTTCCACACGCTATCGGGAGAAATTTATGATGCAAGGCTCCTCAAATTTTCCTCATCATGATATGTGAACAATTTCTGGCCCACGATACCCCGTCTTTCACAGCAAGATACCTCGGTAAAGGCTTCTGACAAACGAAAATGAATTTTTCTCAACAAGCAAAACCAAGGAGAAGCTTCTCAAGTACGGAACTCAGGCTTCTCCGGCACATTAATTAGATCAAGCTTCGTGTGTAAGCTATAGAGCTTTCTTCTGCATGATACCCAGACAAAAGATTTGAGCAGAAGTTAACAAGTCTTCCTCAGCAAGCTACTCGGATGGCTTCTCTTGTAAGCCATCCAGTCTGTGTCAGTATCATACTATTACACCATCCTCAGAGATTATATGATGAGTTGCCAAGGTATGGCAGTATCGCTCAAGAACCAGACTTGCAATAATTTTGTCAGAGGTACAATTCAGACAAAACATATGCCTACCGCAAGGATCGAGTGTTCGGTGGCATATCCTTCTTATATATGGTGAGCATGCATCCTCAGTCATATCAGTAACTCATATGAGATGCGGCAAAGATCCAACAGATATACCTAAGCAATGTAAGGATCCCACAACCTCGCGAGCCAGGCAAAGGAAAATAAAGATGAGCAGAAATACATCTCCTAAATTACAAGGATCGATAAGATCTGGAGATGATATCACAGAATCAACAGTCTTGACAATGGTCATCAAGGTCATTATTCCCGTAACTGACAAGGAGATATCATAAGACCTTGTCACCTTCTTGTATGATTGGCCACAGTAATGAGCTCCGTACAACTACAAACCCCGGGTATATGTCATATGTGTGCGGATCCAGGTCAGAAAAACAAGCACGAGGAATAATGTCAAAAATATTGCACTAATCACGTCCATGGTTATACGAAGAATCAAGGACATGTGTGGCCAAGTTATTTCAGTAAGGTATACTGACAAAGAAAACCATTACCGTAAAAGGATGAGACTGACAGCAAAGGGATTTTCATATCCTGCTGACCCGTTTGACATGGTTAGTGTAGAATATCCAAGTCTGTTCTATCAGATCCAAGATTCCTTTGCCACCTCAGCAATTTGACCTCAGCGGCAGTGTTAAAGCATATCACAGCCTATTACCACAGATGGGTATATCGACCACATGAGAAAAATCAAAAGACGAGCAATCAGCTCAGACCCGGTACACTCACCGATGGAATCAAGTACATGGTCAGTCTGTCAGGAAAAGCATATGTCCATCAGCCCCCTGTCGGGCCAGTCTCAAGATGTAAATATTTGAGGTATGACACAACTATAAATCCATATTCCATTATATTGCTCACGACAGAAGGTAGTCAAATCTTTGGTGCATATCTCATGCTTGAGCCAAAGAAATAAATAAAGATAAATCAGTGTCACCTATGAGCAGACAGATCCCGTCAGAAGATGGCCATGATAATTCTCAGCATTTATTGAAACCAGAAGGCCTGCATTTATTTGAAGCAACCCCATGACAGAAGTAAAAAGGTTTCCTGACCGAAAGAAAATATATGCTCAGATCCATTGGATATCATCGCAGATATGAGAAAATTCACGTCAACAAAATGATTTGGTATGTGAGCAAAAACCGTCAGAATTTGGGGAAAGGTGAAGTAAACCACCCCAGAGCAAGGTAAGTTGATCATCTGAAATTATTATGGGAACAATAAATAAAGGAAAAATGATATCCGAGTTGGAAACGGTGTCCTCAAGTCATACTTGTTCCCTGAGCAACCAAATCTCGAGGACGAGATTTCTTTAAGGGGAGAAGGTTTGTAACAGCCTGGTTTTTGGCCCGTTTCTTTTTCTTTTGATTTACTTGTTTTCTGCTCTATTTTTCTTTTTGGAGTGGTTCCCTGCCCTTGCCACCTGGGAAATCATCCTCATTCCCCCTCCCAAGTGGCTCATCATTCTCAAAACCTTGTCAAGATCATGCCACTTCACTCCTTGACCAAACCCTATAATTATTTTCTAGGGAATATTCCTTTTTCATTAAAGGAATAATCCTATCTACCCTAGGTTGTGAAGCAACCTATATTTCTGTCCATCCAAAAATCCACAAATAATTCTCATAACTCCTTTGGGTCATATGTAGCTTAAATATGTCCAAACATTTCCTTGGCGAGTTCAAAAATAATTCCCCAACATTCCTTTTTCTATTCTGCCCTGAATGACACTTTGTGAAGGAAGTGTCATTTATATTTTTCCTAGTGGCTCCCAACCTTTTTGGGAATGTTTATATGTACAAATAATTGCTTCATGCACAAGTTCAACTTTATTTGCCTAGCCAATCTTCCTCAGTGAATTTTCAAAGTTTCTGTCGAACAGAAGGCTTTGTGAAAGAAGTACTAGCTAGGAGTATCCAAATGAGTTGAGCTTTTGCACACTCCTTAATGTGCTCATATTAACCCTTTCCAACCATTTGCAACCCCATCCAATCATCTATGTGAGCACAGGAGGAAATCTTTGATTCTGGCAATCTTTTGAGGTTGTGAAGCAAGTGTACTTTATATTGCTTCAAAAATCCTGATAAGTTACCAGATCATTCTTATACCCATAAGACCTCTCTCCATGCAAATTGGCATAATTTCTATGAGCCATTTTATCACCAAAATTATTCCAAGTTTCTGGACAGAAATGATGTTTTTGAAGCAAGTGCCATTTTGGCTTGTCCATTTGGCATGATCTTTTTACAACATCCTCATATGTCCAAATAATCAAGCTTTGCCCAATCTTAGTCCAAGTTGCTACTCCATGTGAGAGCATCATCATGATCTTCATTTCTGGACCAAAAATGCAGTTGTGAAGCAACTATATTAATTCTTGGTCCATTTCTCCTCAAAACCCCCAGGATCATAATCCTTCAATAGATAAACCTCCTAGACATAACTTTTTACCCATAGTATCTCTCTATTGATCACATTGAGCTGATTAAGTTTACTGCAGTAAACTTCAGAGCTCATTTACCATTTAACCAGTGCACCTTTAATCGAGCTACCACCGCAGTTAAAACCTCCCTTCGAAGGACTCACCCATAGACAACAATTGCCAGCCATTTGGCTCTTCTTGATGCCAGTCTGCGCGGTGACCACCGCTTTCGCACGCAATGGCCGCGTCTAGAATGGCTTCTTGCTCGGGCCCTTCCCCTTCTCGTCGTCTTCACGCTCGTGAGCGTGTCTAGCAACAAACTCTCGTCGTCGCCATTCCCCTAGACCCCTCTCCCCCTCCTTTCGCTTCCTCACCGCCGCTCGCTGCCGCGTGACCACAGGCGAACAATGGCCATTTGGCTTTGTTCGTCGCCGTCTTCTTCCTCCCCGTGCTCCCTGGGCTCACTCTGCCCCGTGGGCTCCTCTCCGCGTCTCCCCGTCGCCTTCCTCCAAGCTCGCGAGCGGGGGCACGCGTCCGCGGCGCTGGACAGGCATCCACGGCGGTGCCAGCTCGGCCCCCTCCCCCGCTGGCTATATAAGGCCTCCCCCGAGCCCTCCAAGCTCTCCCTCACCCCCAGCAACCTACCCAACCTCTCCGTTGAGCTCGAGGAGCTCTCCTGCCCTCCCATCCCCACCATAGCCGCCGCCTCGGCCATCTCAAATTCGAGCAGGCCCAAGTCCCCCTCCTCTCCTAGCCACCACCAGAAGATCACTCGACATCCGGCGATCACCCCCATGCCTTCTCCCCCTTGCAGGAGCAACCAGAGCCCCGACACACCCGCCACCTGAGCTCCCCTGTTTCCCCTTCTATCGCCGCATGTCGCTGTCGCCTCGATCCTCCCCGGCGTGCGTGCTGCCCCTGGTCAGGTGCGGCACTCCATGCTAATTCCGCTGGTGGTCGAACCTCGGCCGGAGATGGCTGGTGGCGCCTGGACGGGCGTCAGCAGCGCTCGCCCGAGCCCTCCGTCGCGGCGCCATCGGGAGAAGGAGAGAGGAAGAAGAGAAGGGAGGAGAGAGAGAAGTGGATAAGGTGGGACCCACCCATCAGCCACACAAGGGCCGGCCCCGCCACTGCCACGCTGGATAAGTGGAAGCGTAGTTCCTGGAATACGCTTTCGGTTTTTCTGTTTTGGCCCAGTCTGTAAAATTTTCTATTATAGACAGGTCCCTAGCAGAAAAACAACTATAACTTTTTAACCGTAGCTCCAAATCAGGTGATTCCAACGCCCACTTCTTTGTTTCGTCGAGCCCGTTCTGATGGAACCATTTTCACCATGTTTTAACATTCTGAAAATGACCATTATGCCCTTGCCCTTATTCAGCCCCCTTTGAGAGAGTACGATTTCCGGCGATTCTTTCCGCGAGCTTCTCGCACTTTCTCCCATTGATTTCTTCCACACCAGGCGAGCCACACCCTCCATTTGCATCACAGTAATGCAACTACATGGTTTAATTTATTTAAACTTGTTTAAAATATTGTTTTACCTACTTGTGATCTGTGCATGGCATTTTCTCGGAGTATTATTTTGATCTTGTTGATGCCATGCTATTGTTTGGATTACTATAGGAGTATGCCTATAGATGATGAGTATCGTGCTGTCCCTGGAGTATTAGTGGATGGTATTATGATTACTTTCATGTTGGTATCTGGTATTATATTTTGGAGTATTACTTTGGGTCATGCTGCCATTGGATTATTAGTGGTTAGTATGATTATTTTCATGATGCTAGTCGATGTTCTGTTGCTTGGAGTATTAATTTCAGAGATGATGCTTACGTGTGGATCTTAGCTGGATACCTTTGTTCTGGTTATTGGAGCTGTAGAGGTATTGTTTTCAGATTCATCGTGATAGAAATAGTATGCTACCTTCGGAGTATTTCGATATTATGCTTTGGATTAGTTCTTGGATATTGCTATGACTTGGATTATAGTTTGATAGTTGATATCGGAGTATTAGTTATCACAATTCTATTTTTGGGGATAAATTTCATCATTAAGTTGGTCAAGTGCCACTGAACCGGGCTTTCTCTAGTGCAACCACATTTGCCTTTATGGGAAGGCCCTAATGCAATGTTATTGACGTGCCTCTCGCCGGTGCCTCCAACGAGGGAAGGTTATGGGAGCGCGCTACCTTGATCAGGTAGGCGGACATAAGCCTTGTGTGCCTGTTGTTGTTGTTGTTATGTGCACATGTCCCCGTTTGGGACGGTTTATTGTTTTGGCCACGACGGTGGTCGTTGGTGTCTTTGGTAGACACGGGGCCACCCAGGACTAGCCAAGTGGGGAGTGAGTCGGAGTGGCCGGGAGAGTGTCATGGTAGTAGATCGGTTTTGTCGGCACGCCGTTGGTCCACCCGAATGGGAGTGCGAGGCCATGGGTTTCGTGGTGTGGGTAAAGTGCGCTACCTCTATAGAGTTTGTTTGTTTAAACTATCGATAGCCGCGTCCTCGGAGATGGGCATGGGTTCGTACTAGGTCACACCATTCGATCAACACTCACATGATGGAATGACTTATAGGTGATTTATATGTTGATATTTTGAGTAGTACAGATTGACAGGATGTTGATGATGATGTTGGGGACCAAGTGTTGGTCATGGTAGTGATCACCAGAAAGATAACCGTTTGATAGCAAGTGTTGGTCATGGTTGTGATCGCCGGAAAGATCACCATTTGGTTACAAGCTAACCTGATCCAAGACCACGAGGTTGGTCCGTTTGTGATGCGTGAATGATCACCGTTTGGTTTTGATCACAAGGTGATCGAGATGGTATATTGCTTGGCCGGTTAGCCAAGAGAGATATGGTTATGGAGATCTGAGATGGTGGTTTATCAGTATTGTAGTAGTTTCATATCATGCTTAGTAGTTGTTGTTGTATCATGGTAGCTGTTAATTTAATTAACCTGCTTAATGATATGTTGTTGTCTTGCCTTGATGTTTTTGGTTGTTGTGAGCTTGCAAGTACATTGAATGTACTGACCTGGCGTGTCATGCCAGATTGCCGGTGATGCTGTGATTGCTTGATTGCTTGTCGTGGTTTCCGTTCATGCGAGCTAGATCGTGTCCCAGCCAGAGTCCCTGCGGAGTGGAGTTCACTACCTTCGTCGTTGTTCCGCTGCTAGAAGATTTCCACTGCTACGAGTTGTTCAGTTGCTAGCATAGAGCAAGTGTAGTATTGCAGACGTAGTGTCGCTGTGTTGATGTGCTTCTTTGTAACATCAGACCCTTGTATTATTATTCTTGTAATAAGAGCTGATTTGTTCTATGTCAAGCAGTGCCGTATTCCATAGACTTCTCCTTGATCTCTTGGCTGGAATACGAGGAGTTCCGATTTCTCTAAGCCGGGGTGCAATAGGTCTGTAGGGGTCTTTTCCCCCATGTGTTCGGCAACCGGGGTTTTATCCCCCGGCATCACCGGAACGGTCTTCCCTTGGCCTCATATCCTTCGAGACAACACCTCGGTGTTGTCCGCGACCTTGGGGGAGGAGGCCGTTGGAAGGGGCCTGCTATTCATCACCGACGGGTCCAGCAACCCCTCCGAAGAGGAGGATAGCTCGATGTTGGACTGGACCGGACTGTAGAAGCATGGTCTAGCACATTAAAAAATGATAAAGTGAAAAGGCCGTAAATATTATCACGTCCGGATACTTATGATTTGGCGAGGGGCTTGACCCTGGACTCCCACTCCCCGCTATTGTTGGTGGCTGTGGCGGAGTAGTCTGGAAGGGAGATTTTTCCCTTCTTGGACGCCTCGGCCTCCCCATGTGTGGAGGCCTTCCTCTTATTTCTCCCCAGTAGGGGGGGGGGCGGATTTTCTCCTCCTCCTCCTCGTCTTTGGTGGAGGAGTGCGTCTCAGCGTCTTCGGACGTCACGTACGAAACACCCTTGCGTCGGAGACCATCTCTGGTCCCCTTGGCCACCTTCTTGGCTTTCTTCTCCGGCACCTCATAAGGCGCCGGAAACAACATCTTCGTCAGAAGAGGTGTTTCTGGATCTTCAGGTAGTGGAGCCGGACAGTTAATCGGCTCTGCTATCGTTACCCAGGCCTGAAAGATTGGCATGGAGGCTTATGTTCCTCCCGCAGGTATGCCGGTAAAAGGTATACCTTGCAAACATAAAAGAACTTACCGGATTAGCCCGGTGTTTTGCGCTAATCCTGTGATCTTCGGTCGTGGGCAGTGGTACCTCGCCGGCCTTAAAGAGCACCTTCCAGATGTCTTCGTGTGTTGTACCGAAGAGCTCCAGCAGCATCTGGTGCTTGGTCGGGTCGAACTCCCACAAATTATAAGTCTCTCTCTGGCACGGAAGAATCCGGCGGAAGAGCATAACCTAGACCATGTTGACAAGCTTGATTTTCTTGCTTATCTGGACACATGTCTGGAGCCCAGTCAGTTCGTTTGCTGAGCCCCAGGCTAAACCCTTCTCTTGCCAGGAGGTGAGCCGCATGGGGACTCCGGATCGTAATTCGAGGGTCGCCCCCCAGTTGTTGTTGCACGGTTCGGTGATGTAGAACCACCCCGATTGCCACCCCTTTATAGTCTCCACAAAGGAGCCTTCGGGCCAGATGACATTGGGCATCTTGCCCACCATGGCGCCTCTGTAATCCGCTTGTTGGCCACTCAACACCTTTGGCTTCACATTGAAGGTCTTCAGCTATAGGCTGAAGTGAGGTGGGATGCGGAGGAAGGCCTCGCACATGACAATGAATGCCGAGATGTTAAGGATGGAGTTGCGGGCCAACTCATGGAAGTCCAGACCGTAGTAGAACATCAGTCCATGGACGAACTGGTGGAGGAGGGATCCCAGACTGCGAACGAAGTGGGAGAGAAACACCACTCTTTCTTGGGACTCCGGGTTAGGGATGATCTGCCCCTTGGCCGAAAGCCGATTAGCGATGTCTTTGGAAAAGTACCCGGCCTCCAGGAGCTTCTTGATGTCCTCCTTCTTGACGGAGGAGGCCATCCACTTGCCTCCAACTCCGGATTCGGACATGATTGGAGTGCATTTTTGGGTGGAGAAGGTGAGAGTTTGGGCGTTGGAGCTCAAGAAAGGATGGGCAGAGGAAGGAGAAGGCGTGGGTGAATGAAGAGGAATCCTTATCCCCTTATAAAGACAGTCGAGGTTGTGTGCCTCCCCCTCGCCTTAAAATCCGCCTATTCACCAAGCACCGTGTAGATGGCACGATTGAGTTACCCATACCCGCATTGATGAGAATCCCGTGATAAGGGGACACGATCTCTGCTTTGACAAGACGTGCCAATGAAATCATGCCTCGAAATACGGAGGGGCAGGATAAAAACCGTTCAAATAAAGACCGGGCCGTGGCGTGATGTCACGCTATGAGTTGTCAGCAGATTGGACTCATCGGATATTATACTCTCTATAGTGGTATGTGGAATTTTTTTTGCAGAGCCGGACACGATTCTTATGTTCAAGATCTACTTTGGAGTATTCAGGGAAGGAACCCGCCTTGCAATGCGGAAGACAATCTGCATGCCGAACTTATCGTCATTGAAGCCTGGTTCAGGGGCTACTGAGGGAGTCCCAGATTAAGGGGTCCTTGGACAGCCGGATTATATGCATATGCCGGACTGTTGGACTATGAAGATACAAGATAGAAGACATCATCCCGTGTCCGGATGGGACTCTCCTTTGCGTGGAAGGCAAGCTTAGCAGTTTTGGTATGAAGATTCCTTTCACTGTAACCGACTCTATGTAACCCTAGCCCCCTCCAGTGTCTATATAACTAGAGGGTTTAGTCCGTAGGACAACAACAATCATAATCATAGGCTAGCTTCTAGGGTTTAGCCTCTACGATCTCGTGGTAGATCAAATCTTGTAATACTCATATCATCAAGATCAATCGAGGAGGAAGTAGGGTACTACCTCCATCGAGAGGGCCCGAACCTGGGTAAACATTGTGTCCCCCGCCTCCTGTTACCATTAGCCTTAGACACACAGTTCAGGACCCCCTACCCGAGATCCGTCGGTTTTGACACCGACAACCACCACCTCCTGCAGGAGCATGTGTAGCCAGAGGAGCAGCTTGCCACCGGCAGGGCTGTCGCGCCGAACGTGGACCAAGCGGAGTATGAGGCGTCGTGCTGCTGCAGTCCTAATGCTCCGCCCGTGAGACCTGCCTCGCTGGTGGCGGTACAGGTAGCAGGTGGCGGAGGTGGCGGTGCTTACAAGGAGAGCGATGACGCGGGCAAGGCTGTGTTCGGCAAGACCGACGAGGAGGAGGGGGACATCGCCGAGTCCGTGCCCCGCGTGGTGACCACAAAGCAGGCACGTCCGCGGTTCCGCCGGTAGAGAGAGAGTAGTGCATGGTAGGTCACTGCCGCTCGTGTCCTAGGAAAGCCACCACTCCTCCCCTCCAGTTGTCACCAAGCTTGGTGGGCTTAATATCTTTAGCTTAGTTGCTTGGCGGTGATGTGGAGCCGGACATCTTCACTTTCCGGGCTTCTGAAGGCGGAGCTGAAGAGTGCCGAGGTGGGACTGGAGATGACGAAGTTTCAGTTCTCGGGGCTCATGGCCGAAGACGGGAACGGGCGTCGACGACAATTTTGATTAAGTATTAATTATTCCTCTAAAACCGGACTAGCACCGCACTGATGTAAATATAATGAAATATGTCGTGTTTATATGAAATCCGAACGTGTTTATATGAAATTCGTACTTGTTTGCATGAATTTCATCTTCTTTGTTGAAAAGGTGTTTGAAATGTATGCGACTATGATTGGATGGCGTCCTCCCGTATCCATGTCCACAAACCGATGTGGGAAAAAGTTTATGGTTTGCCATTGCAGAAGCCCTTAATCAGTGTTAACTTGCCGTCGCCCCTTAATGATGGAAGTTGTTATTTAAATCTGAGTGAAATTCGTATATTAAGTACCGAATTATTGCATTTCTCTAGTTCAAGGATACTTTTGTTATGTGCGAGCGAGTTCACAGACGATGGATGTAGTTTTCTCCTATAAACCCGTGTGTTGCTCTGCTGAAGCTTCCACTTCACAGTGACCTTTCTTTGCAAAACATTGAACGACTAATTCGATGTTGGTGAGAGAGGGACTTGCCTTTGTCGATGGCGCTCTCATCCCCTCCCCTCCCTCTCCTCTGTTCTCCCTCTCCCGTCACCATGGTTCAGCCACCGGTGGGTGGCGCCAGGTCCTATCTCTCCCCCTCCCCCATGCTCCATGGGTCTGGGGTCTCCTCTCCCTCCTCCCCTATGTAGGATATTGCATCCTGGGACTCATCCCCCTCCCTCTGCGGTGGCCTCCCCTCGGGCAATCGTTTCTGGGCGCTGGATAAGGATGGATTGGGGTCCGAGGACGAGGCGGACGCTGATACGTCCATTTTGCATCATGCTTTTACATTGATATTTATTGCATTATGGGTTGTTATTACACATTAGAGCACAATACTTATGCCTTTTCTAGCTTATTTTATAAGGTTTACATGAAGAGGGGGAATGCCGGCAGCTGGAATTCTGGACTTGGAAAGGAGCAAATATTAGAGTCCTATTATGCACACCTCCAAAAGTACTGAAACTTCATGGATAATAGTTTGGGAAAATATAAAAAATATTGGGCGAAGAAAGCACCAGAGGGGGCCAACTGCCATCCACAAGGGTGGAGAGCGCGCCCTACCTCCCTGGGTGCGCCCTCCGTCCTTGTGCCCCCCCTGGCAGGCCCCCGATGCCCATCTTATCCTATATGGTGTGTTTTGACCTGGAAAAATAAGAAGGAAGCTTTCAGGACGAAGCACCACCGTCTCAAGGTGGAACCTGGGCAGAACCAATCTAGGGCTCCGGCGGAGCTGTTTTGTCGGGGAAACATCCCTCTGGGAGTGGGAAATCATCACCATCATCATCACCATCGATCCTCTCGAGAGGAGTCAATCTCCATCAACATCTTCACCCGCACCATCTCCTCTCAAACCCTAGTTCATCTCTTGTATCTAGTCTTTGTCTCAAAACCTCAGATTGGTACCTGTGGGTTGCTAGTAGTGTTGATTACTCCTTGTAGTTGATGCTAGTTGGTTTATTCGATGAAAGATCATATGTTTAGATCCTTATTGATAATTAATACTCCTATGATTATGAACATTAATATGCTTTGTGAGTAGTTATGTTTGTTCCTGAGGACATGGGAGAACCCTTGTTATAAGTAATCATGTGAATTTGGTATTCGTTCGATATTTTGATGAGCTGTATGTTGTCTTTCCTCTAGTGGTGTTATGTGAATGTCGACTACATGATACTTCACCATGATTTGGGCCTAGGGGAAGGCATTGGGAAGTAATAAGTAGATGATGGGTTGCCAGGGTGAAAGAAACTTAAACCCTAGTTTATGCGTTGCTTCATAAGGGGATGATTTGGATCCATATGTTTCATGTCATGGTTAGGTTTACCTTAATTCTTCTTTCATGGTCGCAAATGCTTGTGAGAGGGGTTAATCATAAGTGGGAGGCTTGTCCAAGGAAGGACATCACCCAAGCACCGGTCCACCCACATATCAAATTATCAAGGTAACAAACACGAATCATTTGAGCATGATGAAAACTAGCTTGACAATAATTCCCATCTGTCCGCGGGAGCGCTTTGCTTTATATAAGATTTCATCCAGGCTTGCCCATTGCTACAAAAAGGATTGTTCCACCTTGCTGCACCATGTTTAATTTTTTTACTTGTTGCCCATTACGAATTATCATATCACAGAACTATCTGTTACCGATAATTTCAGTGCTGGCAGAGAATACCTTGCTGAAAACCGCTTTGTCATTTCCTTCCGCTCCTCACTGGGTTCGACACTCTTACTTATCGAAAGGACTAAGATAGATCACCTATACTTTTGGGTCATCAAGACTCTTCTCTGGCGCCGCTGCCGGGGAGTGAAGCGCCTTTGGTAAGTCGAATTTGGTAAGGAAACATTTATATAGTGTGCTGAAATTTATTGTCATTTGTTACTATGGAAATTAATCCTTTGAGGTGCTTGTTCAGGGTATCTTCACCCCGACCGATAGAGCAAAGAGTTTCTCCTCAACCAATTGCACCTACTAAAAATATTTATTATGAAATTCCTTCGGGTATGATAGAGAAACTGCTAGCTAATCCTTATGTGGGAGATGGAACATTACATCCTGATATGAACCTAATCTGTGTGGATGAAGTTTGTGGATTATTTAAGCTTGCAGCTATGCCCGAGGATGTTGTCAAGAAGAAGGTGTTCCCTTATCTTTCAAGGTAAAGGCATTGACATGGTATAGGCTATGTGATGATATTGGATCATGGAACTACAACCGTTTGAAATTGGAATTTCATCAGAAGTTTTATCATATGCATCTGGTTCATCGTGATCGAATTTATGTATATAATTTTTGGCCTTGTGAAGGAGAAAGTATTGCTCAAGCTTGGGGGAGGCTTAAGTCAATGTTATATTCATGCCCCAATCATGAGCTCTCAAGAGAAATTTTTATTCAAATTTTATGCTTGGCTTTCTCATAATGATCGATCCATGCTCGATACTTCTTGTACTGGTTCTTTTATAATGAATAGTATTGAATTAAAATGGAATTTATTGGAAAGAATTAAACGCAACTCTGAAGATCGGGAACTCGACGAAGGTAAGGAGTCAGGTATAAACCTTAAGTTTGATTGTGTTAAATCTTTTATGGATACCGATGCCTTTCGTGATTTTAGCACTAAATATGGACTTGACTCTGAGATAGTAGCTTCTTTATGTGAATCATTTGCTACTCATGTTGATATCTCTAAGGAGAATTGGTTTAAATTTCATCCTCCCATTGAAGTTAAAGTAGTAGAACCTGATACGTCTCCAACGTATCTATAATTTTTTATTGTTCCATGCTATTATATTATCCATCTTGGATGTTTTATATGCAGTTATATGCAATTTTATATGATTTTTGGGACTAACTTATCAACCTAGAGCCCAGTGCCAGTTTCTGCTTTTTCCTTGTTTTTGAGTTTCGTAGAAAAGGAATATCAAACGGAGTCCAAACGAGCTGAAAAATTACGGTGATTTTTTATGGACCAGGAGAAGCCCACGGAGCATCGGAGATGGACCAGAAAAGTCCCGAGGCCAGCGCAAGGGTGGAGGGCGTGCCTCCCTACCTTGTGGCTGCCTTGTGGCTCCCCCTGACTTGTTCCCGACGCCAACACCTCTTATATATCCCCAAACCTCCAAAACAGAACCTAGATCGGGAGTTCCGCCGCTGCAAGCCTCTGTAGCCACCAAAATCCAATCGGCACCCTGTTCCGGCACCCTGCGGGAGGGTGGATCCATCACCGGTGGCCATCTTCATCATCCCGACGCTCTCCATGACGGGGATGGAGCAGTTCACCCTCGGAGCTGAGGGTATGTATCAGTAGCTATGTGTTTGATCTCTCTCTCAATCTCTCTCTCTCGTGTTCTCAATTTGGCACGATCTTGATGTATCGCAAACTTTGGTATTACAGTTAGATCTTATGATGCTTCTCCCCCTCTATCTTCTTTTAATGGATTGAGTTTTCCCTTTTAACTTATCTTATCGGATGAATCTTTAAGGATTTGAGAACACTTGATGTATGTCTTGCATGTGCTTATCTGTGGTGAAAATGGGATATTCACGTGATCCATTTGATGTATGTTTTGGTGAGCAACTTGCGGGTTATGTGACCTTGTGAACTTATGCATAGGGGTTGGCACACGTTTTCTTCTTGACTCTCCCGTAGAAACTTTGGGGCACTCTTTGATTTTCTTTGTGTTGGTTTGAATAGATGAATATGAGATTGTGTGATGCATATTGTATAATCAAACCCACGGATACTTGTGGTGACATTGGAGTATCTAGGTGATATTAGGGTTTTGGTTGATGTGTGTCTTAAGGTGTTATTACTATGAACTCTAGGGCTGTTTGTGACACTTATAGGAATAGCCCAATGGATTGATCGAAAAGAATAATTTTGAGGTGGTTTCGTAGCCTACAATAATCTCTTCATTTGTTCTCCGCTACTAGTGACTTTGGAGTGACTCTTTGTTGCACAATGAGGGATAGTTATATGATCCAATTATGTTATCACTGTTGAGAGAACTTGCAATAGTAAAAGTACGAACCCTAGGCCTTGTTTCCAAGAATTGCTATACCGTTTGTGCTCACTTTTATCATTAGTTACCTTGCAGTTTTTATATTTTCAGATTACAAAAACCTATATCTACCATCCATATTGCACTTGTATCACCATCTCTTCACAGAACTAGTGCACCTATACAATTTACCATTGTACTGGGTGTGTTGAGGACACAAGAGACTCTTTGTTATTTGGTTGCCAAGTTGTTTGAGAGAGACCATCTTCATCCTACGCTTCCCACGGATTGATAAACCTTAAGTCATCCACTTGAGGGAAATTTGCTACTGCCCTACAAAACTCTGCGCTTGGAGGCCCAACACGAGTCTACAAGAAGAAGGTTGTGTAGTAGACATTAGAACCTATTAAAGTTGAAGAAGAAACTATTACTTATAATGTTGATCCTATTGTTCCTACTGCTTATATTGAGAAACCACCTTTTCCTGTTAGAATAAAGGATCATGCTAAAGCTTCAAATGTGGTTCATAAGAGTTATACTAGAACACCTACACCCCTGAACAAATTAAAGTTGAACCTAGTATTGTTATGGTTAAAGATCTCTTGCTTAATAAATTGATGGGCATGTTATTTATTTCTATGATGAAGCTGCTAGGATTGCTAAACCCAATACTAAAGATAAACATAGACCTGTTGTTGGAATGCCTGTTGTTTCTGTTAAAATAGGAGATCATTGTTATCATGGCTTATGTGATGTGGGTGCTAGTGCGAGTGCAATTCCGTATATGTTATATCAAGAAATTATGAATGATATTCACTACTACGGGATGCTGCTAACGCAACACTATGATCAGAGACCCTTTGACGAAACTGTGTGCGATGCATTAATCGCAAACGGGGATGTTAAAAAACCATCAAAAAAGATGCAAAACGTTTGAGATGGCGGATACATCAAACACGGTTCAGATTTTAGTTACGTGTGCGATGCTGGGCATATGATTGATCCAGCAGAACTGTTTGCGATGAGGAAGAACAACAGAAAAGGGCAGCCATATCAATGTGTCTGTGATATACGGCATATAGTCTGCTCCGATGAACTATGTGCTATTAGGGAATGCAACAGAAACGGTCAGCCATATCAAGGTGTGTGTGTATATACGACATACGGTTCACTCGGACAAACTATTTTCGATTAGGCAAGAGAACGGAAACGGTTCATCTTAACAATTTGTGTGTGATATGCAGCATTTGCGATGAGCCCAAAGAACACAAACGATTCGTGTAAACCAGATGCGCGTGACACGCAACAAATAGCCCACACAGATGAACTGTTTGCAATGAGAAATTATAACACAGACGATTACTGTAGTAAGTTCGTGTGCGATTCTGTTCGTACAAAAAACTTTGAAAAATGCAAACTAGTTGCTTGCGGTGGCTAGGAGTATCTCACACGATGCGTCTGCGAGTACTCGTCTGTGATGATTAGTAAGTTACACATAATGAACAGCCGCAAGGGTGATATGCTGATCATCGAGTCCGAGAAGACCGTTGTCGGAAGGCCACTGGCTTAGCCTTTTGGCCTATATTTTATTATAATTGTATGCATAAGTAGATCATGAGTGTTTTGTGCCTTGCTGCATGTGGCATTTTAAATTATCCTGAATATGTAAGACAATTATTAACCGTTGAATTGTAAATTTGCCTCAACGGTGAGCAGAGCACGCGCAGGGATGCTAGAGCGATGCGCCGTGGCCGCCTCAACAGCGAGAAACCACGTGGTCAACCTTCTGGCACCCCCTGGGAGACGTGACGGTGCATCCATAGGACACAATGGTGATATCATGACCGTGTGTGATAGTGGGCAGACACGTACACGTACATCCGAGAACAAGGGCCCATGTTTCGGGCTTCCGATGTGTGGCATACGGGTGATCCAAGAGAACTGTTTGCGATGAGGCAGAACAACAGAAACATGGCTTTGTAGGCCCAGAACCATCAATAAATTTTGACTTTGTTTCTCGTCACATTGCAGATTGCAACACAATAAGTAATTGCAAATCTGTTCACACAGATCAAACTAGTATGTGTTCACACTGATCAAACTAAATATGTGTTCACACTTAGCACCGGGCTATAGAAACTACCCACTCGAAAATTACTTCACAGTTCCTCTCCTCATCACCCACAAAACTGGTCTTTCCTTTCAAGTCGTTCCGCCATGACATGTAGGAGGAGTTTCGGGTGGACATATAACCAGGCAGCAAAGACCAAGGCCACAGAAGCACTAGAGAGGTACCATTACGAAGCGGCAGCGCAACAGAGATGTCCCGGCGCGCTGCGGAGCCCTCGAACAAGCTCTCACGGGCACGCGAGGGCTCTGACAAGCACACTCGCCGCATCGGCGATCGCGACGAGCTGGCTTTGCTGATGTCCTTGGCCGGCGATGACCACATTCTCGCTGGCCTCATTAAGCAGCAAGAGTTGGTCGAAGGCTTGATGAAGTTGCTCGAGATCAGCAATGCCTCGGTTGACAAGGCGACTGGCCTCATCGAGCAACTCATTGGTGACAATGCGAAGCTCCTCAAGGCGCTCGCCGAGAAGGAGGAGGCCGCCGGCTGGAAGATGCTGCATGAGCAGAGCAGTGCCTCAGGGATGACACTGACAACGGTCATCGAAGAACTGATGGGTGACTTGAGGAAGCTCCGGATCGAGTGCGAGCAGGAGGTGGAGGAATCCGTGGCTGCTTTCAAGCAAAGTTGTGAGGAATTGAAGAAGGAGCTGGAGGATGTCGTCACCCAGCGACCCATCTAAGAGTAGATATAGTAGCGACCCAGATCTTTGTCTGCGATCTCCTTCTTCTCTTGCCCCCGTGTCTTCCGGGCTTTGCCGCATGTGGCATTTTAAATATCCGGAATATGTAAGACAATTATTATCTGCACCATTGTAAATTTGTCGTCGTACTATCCATTTTTGTTTGTCGTCGTATTATCCTTGCCCTATGTGGAAATTTAAATTAGGCCGGAATACGAGTTGAAAACACAAACAAAGCAAATGCTGACATGTGATCACAAGCAAACACCCTCCGTCCAGGTGCTTTAATTAACCCATTAATGGAGAAGTTGTGAGCGAGGTGGGCGGCAGCTGGTGCATGGAGGTCAAAGAGCTTGCTTCCTGGTGAGCATGGGCGGCCTTGCTGCTCGCACGTGTCCAGTCGAGCCTGCGAGGTGGACATGATGCACGCGTCCCGTCGAGCTTGTGCGGCGGACTTCTCGCACGTGTCCCGTTGAGCCTGCACGGCGGACTTCTCGCGCTCATCCCGTCTAATCAAACAGCTGCACGCACACCACCGAGTATGGTTAAATTTTGACACAGTTCATATAATACAACCATTTGCGATATTAACGTGTCAGCTTTTTGTTTCAAAAAAGACTTCGTTGGCTATTAACGTGTGCACCTCTTCTCAAACTGGACGATTTTTTTACCACAACATATATGTGCCATGTCATGAAACCCTGCCAAGTTTCATGTTTTTTGGGTGAGTTTTTGATTTATTGGAATTTTAAAACCGAGATTCTCAATGTTTAAGGACGATGAGAAGTTTGTAATTTATTCCCATTCCTTAAATGAGACCTAAACATGCACCCAATGACACATGTACGATTTCCCACCCATTTTGCTTCATTGGGGCATGTGCTTGTAGTTCAAATTTGAATTATGGACTACATTAAATGCATAGAGAACTTAATTAGTAATATATACAATGGTCAAACGAACCCTTAACAGTTTCAAATTTCAGCACGACACTCCTGCTATTCTATGTTGCCTGTAGAAAACAAAGTTAGAGGCGAGAAGAGGCATCGATTATCGTTTCGCCCACCGAAACCACGAGGGTTGCAAGAAGCTTCGGTTTGTAAGAGGCTTGTAATATAGCTTCGCCCAAATTGGACAATTATATGTACCATGTACTAACACCCTACCAAGTTTCATGATTTCCTGGTGAGTTTTGGATTTACAGAGATTTAAAAACCAAGATTCACAATGTTTGTGGCCAAGGCGGGATGGTGAGATGGTTGAATTCATTCCCATTCGTTCCATGGGACCTAAACATGCAGCCCAAGGACACATGTACGTTTTTTCTAGACATTTTGGTGCACTGGAGCATGTATTTGTAGTTCATATTTGAATTATGGACATTAAATGCCTAGAAAACTCAATTAATGAATAAAAAGGGTCAAACGAACCCTGAATAATTTTGAAGTTTAGCGTGAATCTCCTGTTGTTCCGTGTTGCATGTAGAAGAAAATACGAGGCTAGAAGAGGGAGCGATTATCGTTTGGCCCACAAGGGGACATGTTTCCCTAGCAAAACCATGAGGGTTCTTGCGACAGGCTCCGCTTTGTAAGAGGTTTGTAATAAAGCTTGGCCCAAATTGGCAATGTTTTTACTATGACATATATGTGCCATGACGTGACACCATGCCACCTTTGATGACTTTCTGGTGAGTTTTCGATTTATGTGGATTTAAAAACCCAGATTCCAAATGTTTGAGGACGAGCCAAGATGCCTGCATGGTTGTAATTCGTTCCCATTCCTGGCATGGGACCTAAACATGCATCCAAGGACACATGTATAATTTTTCTAGCCATTTTGGTGAAGTGGAGCATGTAATTGTAGTTCAGATTTGAGTTATGGACATTAAATGCCTTGGAAATTCAATTAGTGTATAAAAAGGCCTAACGAACCTTGAACAAGTTTAAATTTCAGCATGGATATCATGTCGTTCCATGTTGCCTGTAGAAGAAAATATAAGGCGAAAAGAGGCAGTGATTACATTTCTCCACTAGGGGGAAACGAACCACGAGGCTTCTTTGAGAGAAACTCCGGTTTGTAAGAGGTTTGTAATAAAGCCTGGCCCAAATTGGCAATGTTTTTACCATGACATATATGTGCCATGACGTGACACCATGCCACCTTTGATGACTTTTTGGCGAGTTTTGGATTTATGGGGATTTAGAAACTGAGATTCCAAATGTTTGAGGACGGGCCAGGACGCCGGTACGGTTGTAATTCGTTCCCATTCCTGGCATGGGACCTAAACATGCACCCAAGGACACATGTATAATTTTTCTAGCCATTTTGGTGAACTGGAGCATGTATTTGTAGTTTAGATTTTAATTATGGACATTAAATGCCTAGGAAACTCAATTCCTTTATCATACGCGCATATTCTTATTGGACCGTGCGCGATCTTGGGCACTCCCGCCCCGCATCAATTCCTTTACCCAAATTTTAGTAGCCGCCGCACTTCAACCGTCGCCCACACTCCTCGAGCACCGACCTTATAGTAAAATTGCAGTAGCCGAGGCATTTGAACCGTCGCCCTCCCTCGTCCACTACCATCTCCACCCACCATTACTAAAATTTTCAGTAGCAGTGGCGTATCCTACACCACCACCATCACCACCCCTCCACAGTCCCCCCACCCGGCCCCCTCCCCCCCTCGAATCCTAACTCGCGGCCACCGCCAGCGCCGCCGCCAATCCATGCCAGTGTGCCCATTCCTCCTACCTTAGATAATAAAGTTTAGGTTACCCAGCGATTCCCATACCGTATCCCCACTCCCCTAATTTTTTAGATGAGGCATGCGGTGTCCCACCCCGCCAGATCCACATCTCCTACTCCAGAATTTCGCAGCCTAAGCTCGACCACGTATCCCAGGGAGCCCGATGAGCGTTTGGCCAAGACGAGGTTTATCATGGCCTCTCCGGCGGACGCTGGCGAGGTGGCCGCCATTCGCCCCGACATGTCGATCCCGGAGCAACACGTTGCCGTGGAAGCCGGTGAAGACGTTGACTATGTTGCCATGCCGAAGGCTTTATGTCAACGGGCTTGTGTATTACTGTATCTCGGGAAAGCTGGCTACGACATCAAGCTCGTCGACAACAATGGCTTCACGCGGGCCATGTCACAGTTTAAGTGGTCCATCCCCAACCCCTCTGGTTCAACCGTTGTTGATCTCTTCGACGGCCCTGCCGCTGATCTCCTTTGCCAAGCGGTTAAGGATTTTCGATCCTTATACGCGATTGAGCCTATTTTGTCATTTTTGAAGGACATGTTCTATGGCGGCGGCTTGGGATCCTCAATTGCTAAGTCAGATCTGATCGACCACGACCACGACCATGAGGAGGGCACCCACAATGGTTCTTCCAAGGTGAAACAACCCATCTGTGACATCAGAGAGCACACCCTGGGTCTGTGCTCTTCCATCTGGAAGGATCCCGTCCATGAAATTTGAGGCAACATCCTATCAGCAAATCTTACCTTTTCTAGCTTGCCAACCCGTACCCTTTGTTGTAGTAGCATTTTCCATGCGGTGCTATAATTGTGCCGCGTTTAATTATTTCAGTTATGCAAAAATGTATTGTTCAATAGGGCTATGTGATGTTTAAGTATGAATTGTCCACTTCAGTTTCACGAATGACTATATTTTATTGTTTATAGTGAGTAGATGCCTTGTTTATCTGTATTTGGTTGTTAGGTTGGTTGCAGTGAGCATTTTTCCAGTTATCAAGCTGATGCCTTGTTTATATGTATTTGGTTCTTAGTTTGGTTGTAGTGAGCATTTGTCCAGTTATCAAGCAGATGCCTTGTTTATCTGTATTTGGTTGTTAGGTTGCTTTTTTAGCATTTGTCCAGTTTTCAAGAAGATGCCTTGTTTATCTGTATTTGCTTGTTAGGTTGGTTGCAGTGAGCATTTGTCTAGTTTTCAAGCATATGCCATGTTTATCTGTATTTGCTTGTTAGGTTGGTTGCAGTGAGACTCTGTCCAGTTTTCAATGGCTATATTTGGTTGTTATACTGATCATTTATGCCGTGTTTATTTTAGTCATTCATAATGTGTTGTTCATTATGTGCAAGTCGGAACTGTGCCGCTCGACTGCATCAATACCAGTTTGAACGGCTATATTTGGTTCCAGTTATGCCTGGTGTAGTTAACACATGCCCTTTATTTTAGTTTTACACATTTATCTAGTGTGATGTTTAGGCATTACCTACGTTCTATTCATTTTCAATAATACCCATTTGAATTGCAATATTTGATGACTATTAAGCCTGATGTGGGTAACATTGCCTTCCATTTTATATATGCTTTAACAGCATGCTGAAACCAACACATTCAACCTATCATTTGGAGATTATGTTGTTTACCTTTGCTATATTTGTTTGATGTTAATGTTGTTGTACTTATCATGCATTTCCACTACTTATGCAGGACAACAACGGGAGTGGCCACCATTTTCCGCCGAGGTTAGCTTCATCCCTCGGTTTGTACTCCCCCCGCCGTTCCATAATGTAGTGCATATAGATCCAGGCCTGGACACTTGTTAGCTTCTAATATTGACTTGTTACTTGTAGGTACATATGCCCTTGGCAAGGATCCATGCAATCGACCCTTTTTGCGTATGGGGCAATGAGATATTCATGAACAAGCATCAAGTGAGGAAACTGATAAGGATTATTAGCAAAAAGATACGAATGGTGGCAAGCAAATTATTTGTTTATGCTCTATCCAACACAACAGTGAGATGTAGGATGGTAACTACAAACTCTGCAGCCTTCTCTTTTTACTGCCCATAATGAGTTGTTAGACAATAATGTCTGAATCTTTTTTGTTCGCAGTGGTTCCTGAAGCAGTTCACTCAAGATTACCTTGCAAAGTACATGCTTGGTGGACAGGCAATGAAGGTTAAAGTATTTCATCCAGACTACAGTGAGCATCAAGAAGTCGTAATGAAGACAGTGAAGGATGGATGGGCAACCATCACAAGGGGATGGCCTAGAGTCGTGCACGCATTACGCATGGAGGCGGGCACAATATGGGAATTCCTCTTCACCTTCTCGAGCAACCAGAATGTCTTTCGCCTCTCTCTTTACAATCTTTAGTACAACTGTGGTTCATCATTCTTTACTTGGTGCTTCTGTAGTTCTTCATTATATGTACCTGTGCATTGAATTATGCATTCATGGTTGAACCTATATTTGTAATAAACATGGTTGGATATGAAATAAGTGGTTGCCTACTATCAAATTCAAAACATATGATTCTTAAATGAGGGATTAATAAGCGATTAATTAGGGATTACACTGCAAATGGTTTGCAAAAGCGAAACGTCTGTGATAGACGTGGAGATCAGACATGTTTCTAGGATCCGCTACGTATGCGATCAATCTCCACTGCTCACACGATTAGCCAAGAAAAAACGCTTGCGATCAATCTCCACTGCACACACGATCAACAAAGAAAAAACATGTGTGATTAACAACAACATCACACATAGTTCTTCCTTATTAAATGTTTGCGATAGTCACCTTATCACACATGCTTCAAAATTATAGATTGTTTGTGATGTTGTGCGCATCGCAAACGTTTGCTCATAGAAGAACGCGTGCGATAGGTACTTCTTGGATTAACTGTGTGGGATGTACATACTAATGGAAATGTATTCCTTGGATGGACTGTGTGGAATGTACATACAAACGAAAATGTTTAGCGGGGACTGACTATGTGGGATGTACTTAGGACTGGAAATGATTTCGCATGTATAAATGTATTTTTTAGCACTACTATATGTATAACCGTATTTGAGCGCTCGCCGCTCGCACATGACCTGAATTTGCCGAGCATCCGTGCTAGGAGGGCATATCCCCGACGGTTTCTGGGTCGTGTGGGAAGGACCCCCCCCCCCTATTGTAGTAACTCACTTGGCGACGGTACCGAACGCCGTCGCGGAAAGGGATGAAAAACCGTTTGTATAGCACCAACATGTACGAGTGATTGCACCTGCTGAAATAGAAGATATTGATGTTACTATTAAGCTTGCTAATAGAGATGCTATATCACCAATTGAGATTGTTATAGACGTTGAAGTCTTGTGTGGGAAAATAAAATACCCTCCTGATTTTCTTGTTCTTGGTTCCCCACAAGATGATTTTTGTCCCATTATATTTGGTAGACCCTTCTTGAATACTGTTAATGCTAAGATAGACTGCAAGAAAGATATTGTTACTGTTGGTTTAGGGGATATGTCTCATGATTTTAATTTCTCCAAATTCCATAGACAACCCCATGATAAAGAATTGCCTAGTAAGGATGAAATTATTGGTTTGCTTCTATTGCCGTGCCTCCTACTAATCCTTAGAACAATATTTGCTAGATCATGAAAATGATATGTTTATGAATGAAAGAAGGGAAATAGATGAAATATTCTTTAACCAAGGGCCTATTTTGGAACACAATTTTCCTATAGAAATCCTTGGGGATCCTCGTCCACCCAAGGGTGATCCCATATTTGATCTTAAACAATTACCTGATATTTTGAAATATGCTTATCTTGATGAAAAGAAGATATATCCTTTTATTATTAGTGCTAACCTTTCAGACCATGAAGAAAAGAAATTATTTAAAACTTCGAAGAAGCACCGTGCCGCTATTGGATATACTCTTGATGATCTTAAGGGCATTAGTCCCAGTCTATGTCAGAAGAAATTAATTTGGAACCTAATGCCAAACCAGTTGTTGATCACCAACGAAGATTAAATCCTAAGATGAAAGAAGTGGTAAGAAATGAAATACTAAAGCTTCTGGAGGCAGGTATAATTTATCCTATTGCTGATAGTAAGTGGGTAAGTCTCGTTCATTGTGTCCCTAAGAAAGGAAGTACTACTGTTGTTATTAAGGATAATAATGATTTGATCCCACAAATAATTGTTACAGGTTTTAGAATGGTAATTGATTTCTGCAAATTAAATAAAGCTACTAGAAAAGATCATTACCCTCTACCTTTTATTGATCAAATGCTAGAAATACTATCCAAACATACACATTTTTGCTTTCTAGATGGTTATTCTGGTTTCTCTGAAATACATGTGTCAAAAGATGATCAGTAAAATACCACTTTTACTTGCCCTTTCAGTACCTTTGCTTATAGACATATGCCTTTTGGTTTATGCAATGCACCTGCTACCTTTCAGAAATGTATGACTGCTATATTCTCTGACTTTTTTGAAAAGATTGTTGAGGTTTTCATGGATAATTTCTCTGATTATGGAACTTCTTTTGATGATTGCTTAAGCAACCTTGATCGAGTTTTGCAGAGATGTGAAGAAACTAATCTTGTCTTGAATTGGGAGAAGTGCCACTTTGTGGTTAATGAAGGTATTGTCTTGGGACATAAAATTTCTGAAAGAGGTATTGAAGTTGATAAAGCTAAAGTAGATGCTATTGAAAAGATGCCATGTCCTAAAGATATCAAAGGTATAAGAAGTTTCCTTGGCCATGTTGGTTTCTATAGGAGGTTTATTAAAGATTTCTCTAAAATCTCTAGGCCTCTCATTAATGTCTTGCAAAGCGATGTTCCTTTTGTTTTGTTGATGATTGTGTAGAAGCATTTGAAATACTTAAGAAAGCCTGATTTCTGCACCTATTGTTCAACCCCTGATTGGAATTTAGCCTTTGAAATTATGTGTGATGCTAGTGATTATGCGGTTGGTGCTGTTCTAGGGCAAAGAGTTGAAGAAATTGAATGTTATTCATTATGCTAGTAAAACTCTAGACAGTGCCCAACGAAATTATGCTACTACTGAAAAGGAATTTTTAGCAGTTGTTTTCGCTTGTGGTAAGTTTAGATCTTATATTGTTGATTCCAAAGTAACTGTTCACACTGATCATGGTGCTATTAAATATCTTATGGAAAAGAAAGATGCTAAACCTAGACTTATTAGATGGGTTCTCTTGTTGCAAGAATTTGATTTGCATATTATTGATACAAAGGGAGCTGAGAACCCCGTTGCAGACAACTTGTCTAGGTCAGAAAATGTTCTTGATGACCCACTACCTATTGAAGATAGATTTCCTGATGAACAATTAGCTATCATAAATGCTTCTCGTAATACTCCTTGGTATGCTGATTATGCTAACCACATTGTTGCTTAATTTATACCACCTAGTTTCACATACCAGCAAAAGAAAAAGTTTTTCTATGATTTAAGACATTACTTTTGAGATGACCCACACCTTTATAAAGAAGGAGTAGATGGTGTTATTAGATGTTGTGTACCTGAGCATGAACAGGAATAGATCCTATGCAAGTGCCACTCCGAGGCTTACGGAGGACACCACATTGGAGATAGAACTGCACAAAAGGTATTGCAATCTGGTTTCATTGGCCTACTCTCTTCAAGGATGCTTGTAAGTTTGTCTTGTCTTGTGATGAATGCCAAAGAATTGGTAATATTAGTAGATGTCAATAAATGCCTATGAATTATTCACTTGTTATTGAACCATTTGATGTTTGGAGCTTTGACTATATGGGACCTTTTCCTTCCTCTAATGGGTATACACATATTCTAGTTGCTGCTGATTACGTTACTAAGTGGGTAGAGGCTATTCCAACTAGTAGTGCTGATCATAACACCTCTATTAAGATTCTTAAAGAAGTTATTTTTTTGAGGTTTGGAGTCCCTAGATATTTAATGACTGATGGTGGTTCACATTTTATTCATGATATTTTTCATAAAATGCTTGCTAAGTATGATGTTAACCATAGAATTGCATCTCCATATCATCCTCAGTCTAGTGGTCAAGTAGAATTGAGTAATAGAGAGATTAAATTGATTTCTCAAAAGACTGTTAATAGATCTAGAAAGAATTGGTCCAAGAAACTTGACGATGCATTATGGGCTTATAGAACTGCTTATAGAAATCCTATGGGTATGTCTCCGTATAAAATGGTTTATGAAAAGGCTTGCCACTTACCTCTCGAACTAGAACATAAGGCATATTGGGCTATTAAAGAGCTCAATTATGATTTCAAACTGAGAAGAGGTTATTTGACATTAGCTCGCTTGATGGATGGAGAACCCAAGCCTATGAGAATGCCAAGTTGTTTAAAGAAAAGGTTAAAGGGTGGCATGACAAGAGGATACAAAAGCGTGAGTTTAATGTAGGTGATCATGTTTTGCTATACAACTCTCGTTTAAGATTTCTTGCAGGAAAACTTCTCTCTAAATGGGAAGGTCCTCTCTATCAAGGAGGTCTATCATTCTGGTGCCATAAAAATCAACAACGCAGAAGGCACAAATCCGAAGGTGGTAAATGGTCAAATAATCAAACATTATATCTCACGTAAACCCATAAATGTTGAAACCAATATAATTGACACCGTAACATCGGAGGAGTGCATAAGGGACACCTTCTAGAATGTTTCAGACTCTGAAAAGGAATAGGTATGTGGTACGGTAAGTAAACCGACTCCAAAACTGTTCTAACAACAATTTTTCTCTGTTTTGTAATATTTTAAAAATTAGGAAAATTAAAAGTAGTCTGAAGAGCGCACGAGGCAACCACAAGGGTGGAGGGCGCGCCCTACCCCCTAGGCATGCCCCCCTGCCTTGTGGCCACCTCGTGTGCCCCCAGACTCCATTTTCTTGCACAATACACCTTTTATTCGGTAAAAAATCATTATAAAATCTCCCGAAGGTTTTGACCACCGTACCACGAAAAATCCTTTGTTTTTGCTTTGAGCTGTTTCTACAGCAGATTTAGAGCAATATGTCATCCCAGGATTTGGAGGGAGAAAGCTATGTGGTTGATTACGTTGCAGACCCCAAAGTCTAGGGGACTTGGAGCATTGTGGTTGGACCACGGTGGAAGAAGAATCCTACTACATCAACAACTCCATCATCACCACCTCCGAAGAAAGAGACATAAATACATGGGTATGGGCACTCCCCTTGGCAACTGCAAGCTTGGGGGAGGTGCCCCGGTATCGTATCACCATCACACCTCTATCTTTATCATTTTTCTTAGTTCAGTCCTTTTGGTTATATCTTGGTCTAGTAGAATAAAGTTTTAGTATGATCTAGCTTTGAGTTTTGTTTTGACTTTTATCTATGTAATCGAGTCCGTAAGTTATATATAATAAAGTGTAGTTTTGAGTTGAGGGCTTTGCTATCCTGCTATGATCTTGAGGGAATAAAAACAAATAAAAAGATCATATATTGATCTTATGGAGAGTAATGACTTCACATATAAGGAGTATGATGAATAAAAGTTGTTGAGAGTTGACAAACATAGTTTTGGTCATTGCTGCAATTAATAGGAAGTAATAAAGAAATAGAGATTTTACATATAAATATACTATCTTGGACATCTTTTGTGATTATGAGCACTCATTAAAATATGACATGCTAAAAAAGTTGATGTTCGACAAGGAAGGCAACATAATGGGTTATGTTTTCTTATATCCGAATAGAAGTTATATTTTCATGGATCATCCAACATGTTGAGCTTGCCTTTCCCTCTCATGCTAGCAAATTCTTTGCACAAAGTTGAGATACTACTTGTGCGTCCAAACATCCCTAAACCCATTTTTGCCATGAGAGTCCACCATACCTGCCTATGGATTGAGTAAGATCCTTCAAGTAACACTGGTACAACGAGGTGCTATACAAACAGTTTTTAACCCCTTTCCGCGATGGCATTTGGAATTGTCGCCAAGTGAGTGTGGGTGATAGGGGGGTCCTTCCCACATGACCCAGAAACCGTCGGGGATATGCCCTCCTGGCACACACGCTCGGCAAAATGAGATCGTGTGCAACCGACAAGCGAGCAAATACAGTTATACGTGTAGTAGTGCTAAAAAATACAATTATACAGGCGAAATTGTTTCCGGTTGTAAGTACATCCCACACAGTCAGTCCCCGCTAAACTTTTCCGTTCGTATATACATCCCACACAGTCGCTGCAAGGAAAACGTTTTCGTTCGTAGGTACATCACACACAATTTTCCGCGTTAAATTGTTTGTGATAGCGTTCCCATCACACACAATATTAATAATCTTATCGTTTGTGTTATTGAATGCATCACACATGGTGCATAGAAAAAACCGTGTGGCAAAGGCTATCCATCACACACAGTTTTATGAGGTAAATGTTTGCGCAAGGTGGCCTAACGCAAATAGTTTTGAAGAGAATGTCGTGTGTGATTGTTCATCGATCCAACATGGTTTATTCCTAGAAACTGTATGCGTTGCCCTAATTGCCCACAGTATTTTCTCAATAACCATTTGTAATAGCAAAAACCAATTAGCAGGCTAATTCGCCATTAGCAGGCTAATTGCACTATTATTAATAATCTATTTATTAATCTAATTGACATTCATATTAAACACATAATATATTTCATTCCCATATTAGGGAAGCAGGATTTCATAATTGAAATACATCAGAGTACAACATGATATAGCTTCAGCACTCAGCTACCCCATTACACAACTGCACCAGCACCAAGTTGCACATGCAACATCTAGAACCTTTTGAAATTAGCATCATAGATGGTACATAGACAGATCATCTCATCAGGAAAACCGCTGAAGCGGAAGACGAATATTGAGCCTTCATTGATGTTGAAGGTCTTTGCAAATTTAGGCCACTGCTTGTGGACGATTGACCGTCCATCCTTCGTCCTCTTCAGGAACACTTCAATATTGAACCGTGGGTGTTGTATGAAAACCTTCCTCGCCTACTGACCATAGAGGTGGTTTGAGAGGTAATCATAAGTGAACTACTTTGCAAAGGTCTGAAAACAAGGATGTGCATAAATATCTTCTCTATATTGGAAATGGGGCTAAGGAATAAAAAAAGGCAAGGTATAATAGTTAGTACCATCTTGTAGTGAACTGATGTCTTCTTCATTGTGCAGACAAAGATCTTGTTGTTTTTTGTCACTAATTTCTTTATACTAACAATCTTTCTGAGTTTCTTGACTTGATTGATATTCATGGACAACTCATTTCCCCATATGCAAAAGGGGTCGATCACTGGGTCAAAACCTCTGATAGCGGGACCTACATGAGCAAGACCAAATTGTTAAAAACCTAAATACTAGAATGGTTCCTGCAATTGCACAATAATGTGCTATTAGACAACGGACCATGCACGTGCTAACCTTGATTGTAAACCTCAGTGCTTCCCATTGTTTCCCTGCAACACATATAAGGTAGTTAGTCATCAGGTTAAGTAAGGGTTTGCATGCTCTCAGTAAAATATGTTGATGAAAAATAAGCACATTGCAGATTCATTAGATTAATTCAAGCCACATGGAAAACCCATTTATCCAAACCAAACATGATTATGAACTAGGAAATATAGCACTTGTATATGTTTCTCATGTATTAAGTGCAGCCAAATTCGATTTATTCCTCACATGCACAACAATACAAAATTCCACCCACGACAATTGGACATTGCATTGCAGAATTGAACCAAGCAGTTAACTAAACACAACAAATGAACTAAACATTAATTGAGCACCACATTGCACAATATAACATACTCCTAATAGAAGATCAGACAGTTAACCGAACCAAGCATGCTTAACAACTTGGAAATATATCAATTGTATTTGTTTCTCATGTATTTAGTACAGCCAAATTCGATTTACTTCTCACATGGTACACAATAACAGAATGCACCCACAATGGTTGAACATCGCATTGCAGAATTGAATCAAACAGTTAACTAAACACCATGGCACAAATGAACCAAACGTTAACTGAGCACCACATTGCACAATGTATAACCAAACCAAGCATTCTTGACAACATGGAAATATAGCAATTGTATTCGTTTCTCATGTATTTTGTAAAGATAAATTCGATTTATTTCTCACGTGAAGACAATACAAAATTGCAGCCTGAAGAATTGAACATCACATTTGCAGAATTGAACCAAACAGTTACCTGAAGATGACAACTAATTGACCAAACATTTAATAAGTGAGCACCACACTGCACGACATATAGAACATATACACAGGAGCAACATATTGCATGGTAAAATTAGATAGCACAATTCACTAGAATTTGTTAAGGAAAGGCAGGACCAGCACACGCAATGGGTAAACGGAGCATGCTTAACCAGCATAGCTAGCAAATGGCAAGATGCTCCTCCAAGATCTGGGGTTCAGCACGAATGGTAGCCATCGTGACCTCATCCGCGCGTGCGGCCACGATTTGCTTCTCTGCTGCCAAATGCTCCTTGACCTCCTGGCTATAATGCATGCACCATGGCTTTGGGCGGCGCTTATTTGGTGGTGGGGTCTATAATTTTGGTGGAAGGTGTCGTGCCGGCGGTCGAGGCATGTGGGATGTGGAAGGAGGAGAAGGATGGGGGTCTGGTGTGGATTATCTGCCTGGATAGACGAGGCCGACCAGCATGAAGGAGGGTCGCCGGCAGGGGGGTGGCGCTACAAGCAAGGAGTGAAGGTTTCAACTTGGAAAGGAAGACGAAAACAGGGGAAGCCGAAAATTTTGAACCGGTTCAGCGAAAAAACTGGCGCGCAAAGTGTCATCAGACACGGTTCCTTATTCAGAACTATGTATGATATGTGAACATCACAAACGATTCAGATAGGTTAACCCGTGTGTGATGAGTTTGAACGTCAAAAATTTTGGTTCCAATTTCCCTGCTTAAAGTGCTCATCCACGTCACTTCATAATTTGGGTACACAAAGGAGACTATAGCACACCCACACTTCTTAATCGAGCAAGTTCAGCAATTAAATAGAGCTAGCTGGCCTAAACACTATAACAAATTAAAGACTGGCACTCTTAATTAAACAAAACAAAGAGTACTACTATGGCTGGTGCTCGTCGATCTCCGCGGCCTCCTCCATGTCCAGCTCATGCCCGACGGTCTCCTGGTGAAGGAGCTCCATGGCATCCATCGCACCATATTCGGCAAGAATCTCGCCATCCGCGTCCGCCATCTCTTTGGAAAAGGCCGCCATGATCTGGGCGTGGGCGGGCGCGATCTGGGCTTGGACGGGCTCCGTCGTCGCAAGGTATGCGGTGGAGGAACGGACGGCTACTCAAACGCTCTCGGTGATTGCCAACTCTTCGGTCGTGGGTTGCCGACCATTGTCAGAGAAGCTTCCTTCGATTTGTGCAGTGACCGCCATGAATTGGGCGTGGGCAGCCTCCATCATGGCTAAGGTTGCCGCTGTGGAACAGACAGCTGCTGTGCCGCTCTCGCCAGTTGCTATCCCCGAGGCAGATGTTGCTGCCGCTACCTGAGAAGCAACAGCGGCCGTTTGGGCTGCCTTGGCCACCCGGTCGCAGATTGCGACCGCGCTCATGCACCTTGTTAGCACGTGCATGGAAGCTGCGGCTGCGCTCTCGCCGGAGTGGGCTGCCGAAGTTGCCCTCACGATGCGAGTCCACGTCCCCATCTTTCACCGGTGACGATTGAACAGTGAAATGATATTTGGGGAGCGAGCTAGTGTGCTTGAGACGCCGGCTATGGACTGTAGCTGACACACCTTCGCGCGTAAGCCATAGGCGTACTATACACTGACGGTGCTCTAGGATATTTTGTACTGCATCTCACATGGTTGGTGATAATAAACTGTGTGGGATCTACTTGATTTTTCATTTTGACTTGAATTACATACTGGGGTCACAACGTCAATGGACGCTGTTTGAATTGCTAGACCGTTTCTCTGTAGTGAAACATGCAACTATATGTGTGTTGTAAAAAAATTGGAATTATTCAGGGTTCGTTTGGAAATTTTACACATTAAATTGGTTTTCTAGCCATTTCAAGTGCACAATTCAAAATTGAAGCACATGCTCCAGTCCATAAAAACGGGTTGCAAAATCAAATGTTTCTCCTTGCTTGCAAGCATAGGTCACATGCAAGAAATGAGAATGACTGTCAAACACCTTGACACTGTTGCTCAGCCACTAACATTGAGATACATGCATTTAACATTCTAGTAAATTGAAAACTCGTCTGAAATTCCTGAAACTTGACATGATATCATGGAACGGCAGTGCATTGCCGTGGTAAAAATATTGTCCCATTTGGGGCAGGTGTGGGTATAAGCTTGTCGCAAACCAGAGCTTCTCTCACAACAAGCCTGATGGTTTCAGTAGGGTACGTGCCACCTTGGGGGACGAAACAATATAGGTTGCCTCTTCTTACTTTCAAAATGTTTCTTGTGTCAACATAGAACAACACGAGTGGTGTCTCAATTTTTGGGATTTTTTGGGGTTTTCTTGGACATTTTTATACATTAATTGAGTTTTTTATGCATTCATGTGCATAATTCAAATTTGAACTACAAGCACATGCTCTAATGCATATAAATTAGTTGAAAATTCAAATCTGTGTCCTTGGTTGCATGCTTAGGTCTCATACAAGAAATGTGAATGAATGTCAAACACTCTACCACTGTCACTCAACCGCAAACATTGAGATACCTGGTTTTTAAATTCTAGTAAATCCAAAACTCATCTGAAATTCATGAAACTTGGCATGCTATCATGGAGCAGCATCAAAATGTCATGGTAATTTTCTTGTCCCATTTGGGGCAGGTTTGGGGATATGCTTCTCACAAACTAGAGGTTCTCACAACATGCCTGATGGTTTCGGTAGGGAACGTCCCACCTTTGGGGACGAAACGATATACATTGCCTCTTATTGCTTTCAAAAAATTTCTAGTGTCAACATAGAACAATAGGAGTGTTGTGTCAATTTTTGGGATTTTCGGGGTTCATTTGGACATTTTTATGCATTAATTTAGTTTTCAATGCATTTATGTGCACAATTCAAACTTGAACTACATGCACATGCTCTAATGCATATAAATTGGTTGAAAATTCAAATATGTGTCCTCGGTTTCATGCTTAGGTCCCATGCAAGAAATGGGAATGAATGTCAAACACCCTGCCACCATCACTCGGCCGTAAACATTGAGATTCTTGGTTTTTAAATTCTAGTAAATCCAAAACTCATCTGAAATTCATGAAACTTGGAATGCTATCATGGAGCGGCATCAACATGTCGTGGTAAATTTTTTGTACCATTTGAGGCAGGTTTGGGTATAAGCTTCTCACAACAAGCCTAATGGTTTTGGTAGGGAACGTCCCACCTTTGGGGACGAAATAATATCAGCTGCCTCTTATTGCTTTCAAAAAAATTCTAGTGTCAACATAGAACAACAGGAGTGTTGTGTCAATTTTTGGAATTTTCGGGATTCGTTTGGACATTTTTATGCATTAATTTAGTTTTTGATGCATTTATGTGCATAATTCAAATTTGAACTACATGCACATGCTCTAATGCATATAAATTGGTTGAAAATTCAAATATATGTCCTTGGTTGCATTCTTAGGTCACATGCAAGAAATGGGAATGAATGTCAAACACCCTGCCACCGTCACTCGGCTGCAAACATTGAGATTCCTGGTTTTTAAATTCTAGTAAATCTTAAACTCATCTGAAATTCATGAAACTTGGCATGCTATCATGGAGTGGCATCAACATGCCGTGGTAATGTCTTTGTCCCATTTGTGGCAGGTTTGAGTATAAGCTTCTCACAACAACCCTGATGGTTTCGATAGGGAACGTCCCACCTTCGGGGATGAAATGATATCCGCTGCCTCTTATTGCTTTCAAAAAATTTCTAGTGTCAACATAGAACAACGGGAGTGTTGTGTCAAATTTTGCAATTTTTCGGGGTTCGTTTGGACATTTTTATACATTAACTGGGTTCTAGGCATTTTATGTGCATAATTCAAATTTGAACTACATGCACATGCTCCAGTGCATATAAATTGGTTGAAAAATGAAATCTTTGTCCTTGGGTGCATTCTTAGGTCCCATTCAAGAAATGGGAATGAATTTCAAACACCAGGGCACTGTTGATTGCCGGCAAAACATTGAGATACTTTATTTTTAAATTCTAGCAAATCCAAAACTCGTCTGAAATTCATGAAACTTGGCATGCTATCATAGAATGGCACCCGACATGTTGTGGTATTTTTCGTGTCCATTTTGAGAGAAGAAGCACTCGAATAACAGCCAACAAAAGCATTTTCAAACAAATATCTTCCACCCTAACATCGCAAACATTTGTATAATTCAAATCGTGTTGGTTATGTTAACCATTCACGTGATGCCATGTGTCTTGGATTTAATGGCTATAGGAGGTGTCGTGTGGATAGATGCTTGACTGAACGGGAGGCGTGCGGGCGCAGTCTGATGCGTAGGCTGACCGAGAGGCGTGCAAGCTGTCCTGCAATGCGCAGGCTCACCGGGAAGCATGCGAGCTGTACGCTACGCAGGCTCACTGGGAATCGAGCCCTTTGACTTCCATGGTCGCCCGCCTTCCTCTCCATTAATGGCGCCCGAGCTGTTGCTTAATACAGGCGGCCGTATTGTTCGCCTCCCATTCCCCTCCCTCCCGCAGACCTCCATCAACGCCATGGCGCAGAACGATCATATGCCACTAGTCTTCAAGTTTGGTGAAGTCGACCCGAGCCGGAGGAGATAGAAAAAAGGAGGAATGGGGCCTCATGGACATGGCCTAGAACGAGCTGGTCGCGGCTGTTGCTGCCCCCGCTCCCGTCCCAGCTCCCATCCCCGCGCCCACACCAGCGACCATCCCCGTAGCATGTGGGAGGCACCGAGGTCTCCGCGGACCCGCGCGAGCTCGTGTACATGCCAGCGCGAGCGCCCGTGCCCGTGCATGTGCCTGTGCGTGCCCCTCCACCCTCCATGGCGCCGGTCCCCGTGCATTTGGCTGCACCCGCCGCGCCCGTGCCCGTGCGCGCACCCTCCTCAGCGGCATGGGATGCCGCCATCGACCGCTACCTCTCAGTGCCGCCAACTGCCGTCCTCCTGCGCCCCGCCCGTCGATCGCGCGACTACATGATGCCTTATTTACAAGTGAAGAACATTATGTGTTGCCTTGAAGACTTCAACAACGGTGTCCCGGAGGATGACAACAACAAAGACGGTGCGGCACGCCGCCTCCACCGCCACCAAAAATAGTTTTTTTCTTGGGTTTAATATTGTATCTCGATCGCAAATGTTTTAGTTAGAACATCTGTATGCAAACCGACAGCTTCCCCATGAAGCCAAGGGAAAATGTGTCGAGCAGGATTTGTGCAGCTCTTGATCGCAAACGTTTTAGATAGAACACCCGTATGCAAAGTGAGAGCAGGATTTGTGCATCTCTTCAATGCAAACGGTTGTTTTGGATGACCCATGTGCAACAACTTACAAACAATTTGGTAAGATTTGCATCTGTCATATTGGGTATGTTGCCATTTGTCAAACTTGAAAGATTGAAATTTATTGATCTAGTAACATTGCCATTTGTCAACCTTGTAACACTACGCTTTGTCAAAATATGCAGCTAAAAATCACAAGCAGTATCTAATTTTTGCAACTAAAATTCAGTAACTAAGCATAAATTTCATTCATAGATTAAGCAGTTGTACTTAATTTAGACAAATAGTTCAACTCGACAGCTGAACCGACCAAACTTTTCCCCAATTGTTGCCAACCACGTACTGAAATAGCTAGTTCTACTTTATATACAAGCTAATTTTAATTATGTTGTACAGTTCCACCACATCTATAGTCAGATGAAATCAACAAAATAGCCCCTAAATACTACTATGGAGGGGCTCTGTACTACTTCCGGCAGCCTCTCCTCTGCCGAGCGCGCTCAGTAAGAGGCAGAGGAGGAGGAGCCTACCGACGAGCTGGACAACTACAATATGGTGCATGCCGCTGCTGCAACTTCAGTGATGCTCACCTCGAACGCCCTCTGCCGCTCCAGATGACCCTCTCAAAGTGGTGGTTCTCCTTGTAGATCTCTTGTTTCCTTGCCTTTGAGGAGGCATGTGTCGCGGCCACGGCGGCGGTAAGGCTCTTTGCGAGCTCGACGAGGTGCTCCTCCTCGTCTTGTAGGAACTTGGTGTAGCGCGCAAGGTCACTAACACACGTGCCATCATCCACCTCCGCCTCCCGCCTTCGGGAGGTGGTGGCGGAGTGGGTGATGACCCTGACGGTCGACGACGGGCTAGCAGCCACGGCGGTCGACGATGGGGTGGCGGCCACGACCACCACCTCCCGCCTTTGGGCCGTGGTGGCAGAGCGGGTGATGGCCACGGTGGTCGGCAGTGGTGTGGCGGCCACAACGGCCACCTCCCGTGTTCGGGCCATGGTGGTGGAGTGGGCGATGGCCGTGGCTTTCGACGGTGCTGTGGCAGCAACAGTGGCAGGCAACAGCTGTCGACAGGCACCGGCGGCGAAGCGTGTGGTGGGTGTTCCGCACAAACCCAATAGGGACGCCACGTGCACTACACTATGCCGGGGACTGAGCCGCCGCTGCGGTGTAGCCTCCCAGCTGGAGCTATCGTCTAATGATGGCGGAGAGGCTGAGCAACCAAGATGGACCGGTGCCATTGGCGATTGTGGGAGAAGCAGGTGAGATAAGCTACAGGGAGGAGGGGAAAATGCGACGCAGGACTCGCCGGCCGTGAGGGTTTGTATAGAAGGCCGGTAAGCATTGGGATTTTGGGAAACTTCACCCAGTCAGGCGGGAAGCTTGCGCGGGAACCTGCAAGGTTGCGGCAGCGGCGTGACAAGACGTGTGACAGGAGGACAAAAGGCCACGTACACATACGGTTAATAAAAACGTTCGCGATTAAATTGCCTACTATACTCCCGTCCTGGTTTATAAGTTGGATTTAACTAATAAAATATGAATGCATGTCGCCAAAGATTATATATTTGGATTCATATTTGAACATAGTTTCCAATTATATAATTTTTATAACATGCATTAACATTTTGTTGGTTAAATTTAAGGGCAAAGTATGCCACATAATATAAAGGGGACTATAAACCAAGATGGAGGTAGTAGCACACAGACGCTCTCTACGCAGCGACGCAAGTGTCGGTTGGCTTGTAGGCGACCATTTCCTGCGTGTTAAACTGCTCTATGCGTGTGGTTGCTTGTGGTTGAGGCGGTCGTGGCGCGCTCTGCTCGCGTCCCTCCACGCGCGCTCTGCTCTTGTGTCCCTCCAGGTGCTCTGCCCTTGTCCCTCCACGTGCACTGCCAGTGTTTGGGGCTGGCGCACGATCATGCACATTCGTGTGCATGCGGTTGCACCGGGCGCGACTCGACAATGCAGTTACCCGCTGCAAAAACTGCCATGCGGACGTGCCGAGAATCTAGGCCGCCCGGCCCCCATTTATTCCCTCGTCCATTAACCTACATCTCTCGCGTCACACGATACAATAAGCACCTCCATGATGACACATACAGAAAGGACATCCAACGGTTCCAATGGCGATCCCCGTGGCTCCAATGGCGCTCCCAGCGGCCGACGACGACAACGGCGGGCAGTTCACCATGCATCATGTAGTGGACACCCACATGAGGGGGAAGGCCCTCTCGATGGTGTACATGAACGATCCGGTGTCGGTGAAGAGCTCCATCCAAACTATGGAGCAGTTCCTTGCCGAGGACAAGTACCAAGTGGTCAGCTTCGACCTCGAGTACACCATCGATCGTGCTGGGCACGATCAGAAGGTTGTCGTCGCCTAGTTGTGTGTGCGACATGACGTCCTCGTCTGCCACTACCACCTGGCCACAAGGCCTTGCTACCATTTCTCCAGGTTTATCAACAGCTCTAACAAATATTTCGCTACGGTGGACACCACCAACGATCTAAAAGCGCTAAAGGTTTCGGGCTTGAAATGTCGGAATCTTGTCAACATCCAGGACCACTACAAGGTCTGGGGCAGCGGCAACAACAAACTGAACTCCCTCGTTGACCTCGCCTTGTCCATCATCGACCCCTACTACATGAAGATGAAGGATGAGAGCAAGAAGGACAAGATCGTCTGGCACAGTGTTTGGCATGAGAGAATGGATGAACAACACGTCAAGTACATGACCAAGGACGCGTACACAAGCTACGAGATGTACAGGCAGATCGTTGACATGTGGAAGTGTCTTCTTCATGCCCCAGACGAGGGATCGAGCCACAGAGCAGTGGCGGGAGCATCACAAGAAGTAGATGACTAGACGATCATTTCTCCTACTTTAGAATGCATGCAATTGTTTATTGAGGTGTGTGCGAATGATCTGTATAGTCACTTATGTAATTGGATGTTTATTTCAGTTATATATATACATGTTATTCTTCTGTAGACAGAGCAAATCACGCGGCTTATTAGCAGCAATCGTCTGTGTTATTATTGGTCTTCACACACATTTCTGATCATGGACCTGTTTGCTGCGTATCACACACATATTGTTCAGTTGAACCGTTTCCATTGTGTTGCGCAATAAAGGGTGCAAAGAGGGATCTACAACAGCAAGGTGTATCGAGGTCTTTGTTTTGTAATTTTTGACATTTTTTGTTTTTTGAACACATGTTGATTGGCTTGAAGAAGGTCTATCTCGTTACTTTTTGATAATTTTTTATACGCAAGCAACTAGTTTGCATTTTTCAAAGTTTTTTGTACGAACAGAATCACACACGAATTTACTATAGTAACAGTCTGTGTTATAATTTCTCATCGCAAACAGCTCATCCGAGTGGGCTATTTGCTGCGTATCACACACATCTGGTTTACATGAACCGTTTGTGTTCTTTTGGCTGATCGCAAATGCAGCATATCACACACATCTTGTTAAGATGAACCATTTCCGTTCTCTTGCCTAATCGGAAATAGTTTCTCCGAGTGAATTGTATGTTGTATATCACACACAACTTGATCTGGCTGACTGTTTCTGTTGCATTCCCTAATAGCACACAGTTCATGGACCGAACTGTATGTCGTATATCGCACACACATTGATATGGCTGCCCGCTTCTATTGTTCTTCCTCATCGCAAACAGTTATGCTGGATCAATCGTATGCCTAGCATCGCACACGCAAGTAAAATCTGAACCGGGTTTTATGTCTCCGCCATCGCAAACGTTTTAACCCTTTTTGACGGTTTTTTACACCATCATTTGCGATTATTGCATCACACACAGTTTCGTTTAAGGGTCTCTGATCGTAGTGTCGCGTTAGCAGCATCCTGCAGTAGTGTAAGTTGTCATCGGTGCAAGCAATAAAAATTGCTCTCTAAATATGTATGATCTATTAGTGTGAAGAAAATAATCTTTATACGAACTTGTGATATGGAATAAATAAAAGTGACGGACTGCATAATAAAGTTCTTTATCATAAGCGGCAATATAAAGTGACGTTGGCAAAGTTTCTGTTCTCGGGGCTCATGGTCAAACACGGGAATGGGCGTCGGCGACAATTTTGATTAGGTATTAATTATACCTCTAAAATAGGACTAGCACCGCATTGATGTAAATATAATAAAACCTATCGTGTTTATATGAAATCAGAACATGTTTATATGAAATCCGACCTTGTTTGCACGAATGTCATCCGCTTTTATGAAAAAGTGTTTGAAATGTATGCGGCTACGATTGGATGGCGTCCTCCCATATCCATGTCCGCAGACGGATGTGGGAAAAATGTACGGCTTGCCATTGCAGATGCCCTTAATCAGTGTTAACTTGCCGTCGCCCCTTAATGATGGAAATTGGTATTGAAATCTGAGTGAAATTCGTATATTAAGTACCGAATTATTGTATTTCTCTAGTTCAAGGATACTTTTGTTATGTGCTAGCGAGTTCACAGACGATGGATGTAGTTTTCTCCTATAAACATGTGTGCTGCTCTGTTGTAGCTTCCACTTCACCATGACCTTTCTTTGCAAAACATTGAACGGCTAATTCAATGCTGGAGAGAGAGGGACTCACCTTTGTCGACGGCGCTCTCATCCCCTCCCCTCCCTCTCCTTTGTTCTCCCTCCCCCCACCACGGTTTGGCCGCCGGTGGGTAGCGTCAGTCCTCTCTCTCCCCCTCCCCCATGCTCCATGGGTCTGGGGTCTCCTCTCCCCCTCCCCTATGCGGGATATTGCATTGCATCCTGGGACTCATCCCCTCCCTCTATGGAGGCCTTCCCTCAGCCAATCATTTCTAGGCGCTGGATAATGATGGATTTGGGTCGGAGGACGAGGCGGACGCTGGCACGTCCATTTTGCATCATGCTTTTATATTGATATTTATTGCATTATGGGATGTTATTACACGTTATAGCACAATACTTATGCCTTTTCTGTCTTATTTTATAAGGTTTACATGAAGAGGGGGAATGCCGGCAGCTGGAATTCTGGAGTGGGAAAGGAGCAAATATTAGAGACATGTTCTCCACAACTCCAAAAGTCCTGAAACTTCACAGATAATAGTTTTAGGAAATATAAAAAATATTGGGGGAAGAAAGCACCAGAGGGGGGCCACCTGCCATCCATAAGGGTGGAGGGTGCGACCTACCCCCCTGGGCGCGCCCTCCGTCCTTGTGGTGGCCCTGGCAGGCCCCCGATGCCCATCTTCTGCTATATGGTGTGTTTTGACCAGGAAAAATAAGAAGGAAGCTTTTGGAACGAAGCGTCGCCGTCTCAAGGCAGAACCTGGGCAGAACCAATCTAGGGCTCCGGCGGAGCTGTTTCGCCGGGGAAACATCCCACGGGGAGGGGGAAATCATCGCCATCGTCATCACCATCGATCCTCTCATCGAGAGGGGGTCAATCTCCATCAACATCTTCACCAACACCATCGCCTCTCAAACCCTAGTTCATCTCTTGTATCCGATCTTTGTCTCAAAACCTCATATTGGTAACTATGGGTTGCTAGTAGTGTTGATTACTCCTTGTAGTTGATGCTAGTTGGTTTATTCGGTGAAAGATCATATGTTCAGATCCTTAATGATAATTAATACTCCTCTTATTATGAACATGAATATGCTTTGTGAGTAGTTACGTTTGTTCCTGAGGACATGGGAGAAGTATTGTTATAAGTAATCACGTGAATTTGGTATTTGTTCGATATTTTGATGAGATGTATGTTGTCTCTCCTCTAGTGGTGTTATGTGAATGTCGACTACATGACACTTCACCATGATTTGGGCCTAGGGGAAGGCATTGGGAAGTAATAAGTAGATGATGGGTTGCTAGAGTGACAGAAGCTTAAACCCTAGTTTATGCGTTGCTTCGTAAGGGTTGATTTGGATCCATATGTTTCATGTTATTGTTAGGTTTACCTTAATTCTTCTTTTGTAGTTGCGGATGCTTGCGAGAGGGGTTAATCATAACTGGGAGGCTTGTCCAAGGAAGGATAGCACCCAAGCACCTGTCCACCCACATATCAAATTATCAAAGTAACGAACGCGAATCATTTGAGCATGATGAAAACTAGCTTGACAATACTTCCCATGTGTCCTTGGGAGCGCTTTGGTTTATATAAGAGTTCGTCCAGGCTTGTCCTTGGCTACAAAAAGGATTGGGCCACCTTGCTGCACCTTGTTTACTTTTGCTACTTTCTACCCGTTACGAATTATCTTATCACACAACTATATGCTACCTATAATTTCAGTGCTTGCACAGAATACCTTGCTGATTACCGCTTGTCATTTCCTTCTGCTCCTCGTTGGGTTCGACACTCTTACTTATCAAAAGGACTATGGCAGATCCCCTATACTTGTGGATCATCAGACGCCCCCCATCCGGTCACCTTGTCTCTCCCCCCTCTGTTGGGGAATGTTGCATGGAAAACAAAAAAAATTCCACGCACACGCAGGATGTATCCACGGAGATGCATAGCTATGAGAGGGGAGAATGTGTCTACATACACTCATAGACCGTTAGGCGGAAGCATTTATAAACCCGGTTGATGTAGTCGACACCTTCACGATCTTTCCCGCTCAAGTACTGAACGTATGACACCTCTGTGTTCAGTACACGTTCAGCTCGATGATGTCCTCGCCTTCTTGATCCAGCAAGACGATCAAAGTAGTAGATGAGTTTCGGCAGCACGATGGTGTGGTGACTGTGGTGGTGAACTGGTTCCCGCAGGGCTTCGCCGTGCACTGCAGAAAACTTGATGATGGATGAAACCGGGGAGAGGGGCGCCGCACACATCTTGGGGGATTGTCGTGGGTGTGGCGCCCCCTCCCATATATATCCCAGCTATTCTGCAACCCATTCCTGAATAAGCTATTCAGGAACCGTTCCTAACTACACGAGAACAGACAGCTAACTGTGCGAACTATACTAGTTAACAGTCGCGTGGACTTTTTCTGGCATCGGTTTTTTTGCATTGTTTTTTGGTCATAATTATTTAACCGCTAGTCAGATTGATGCAACTGATATACCATTGGATAGCTATTGAGAAGGAGCAAAAAACTCATTTTGGTCGTTTCTCAAAATCAATCCGGTTTTTAAACAAAATTCAAAAAACTGAAAATCCATCAAACGAGTTTTCAATGTTTTTGTGAAAGGATTTTTCAAAGCTTTTGTCAGAATGATGTGTATGATATACCGTTAGAAAGGTACCAATTAGCTCGAACTTTGGCATATATAACACGTTTTCGGATTTGATACGGTTTAAGAGCAGTTTTCAAAACACCAACATCATTTTTGACATTGTTTGCCTGAACTGCTACAGTACACGCTAACTGCTCGCGCGGAATAGTTGTCACACCCAATATGCGATATTATCCTAAAGAGACTCGAAGGTCCCACCAAGGATAGAACCGCATATTGAAACGCTTTTGCAAGGTGGATATCATTACATCAACATTACATAATAGATGGGGATACATACAAAAATCATACAATGCCACACGAATACAACATCATCATACATTAGAGCAACATCCGACTATGGATGAACACAAACAGAAACTCAAACGACATCCACCCTGCTAGCCCAGGCTGCCGACCTGGAACCTATCCCCTGATCGAACAAGAAGCAGAAGAAGAACTCCAAAACAAGTAACATCGCTCTCGCGTCAAGATCATCGCATAATCTGTACCTGTAACTGGTGTTGTAGTAATCTGTGAGCCACGAGGACTCAGCAATCCCATTACCATGGGTATCAAGACTAGCAAAGCTTAATGGGAAAGGAAGGGGTAAAGTGGTGAGGCTGCAGCAGCAACTAATCATATATGGTGGCTAACATACGCAAATAAGAGCGAGAAGAGAGCAAGCGGAACAGTCGTGAAGCTAGCGATGATCAAGAAGTGATCCTGAACTCCTACTTACGTCAAACATAACCCAAAACCGTGTTCACTTCCCGGACTCCGCCGAAAAGAGACCATCACGGCTACACACACGGTTGATGCGTTTTAATTCGGATCTGGTGTCAAGTTATCTACAACCGGACATTAACAAATTCACATCTGCCCATAACCGCGGGCACGGCTTTCGGAAGTTTATACCCTGCAGGGGTATCCCAACTTAGCCCATGATAAGCTCTCGCGATCAACGAAGGATATACCTTCTCCCAGGAAGACCCGATCAGACTCGGAATCCCGGATTTCAAGACATTTCGACAATGGTAAAACAAGACCAGCAAGACCTCCCATTGTGCCGATAAATCCCGATAGGAGCTGCACATATCTCGTTCTCAGGGCACACCAGATGAGCCAGACATCGGGTTGGCATAGACCCTGATTGCCCAGGGGGCGCCGGACATCGCTCGGTTTGGACCAACACTTGGACAAGCATTGGCCCGGGGGGCTAAAATAAAGATGACCCTCAGGCTCCGGAAACCCAAGGGAAAAAAGGGTTAGGTGAGGCAAATGGTAAAACCAATGTTGGACCTTCCTGGAGGAGTTTTATTCAAAGCGAACTGTCAAGGGGGTCCCATAAATCACCCAACTGCGTAAGGAACGCAAAATCCGGGAACATAACACCGGTATGACGGAAACTAGGGCGGTAAGAGTGGAACAAAACACCAGGCATAAGGCCGAGTCTTCCACCCTTTACCAAGTATATAGATGCATTAATTAAATAAGAGATATTGTGATATCCCAACATAATCATGTCCACCATGGAGCAATCTTCAACTTCACCTGCAACTAACAACACTATAAGAGGGGCTGAGCAAAAGCGGTAACATAGCCAAGCAATGGTTTGCTAGGAAGGGTAAAAAAGGTTAGAGGCTGACATGGCAATTTGGGAGGCTTGAAAAACAGGTGATAGGTAGCGCAGCATAGCGATAGAATGAAGCAACTAGCATAGCAATGATGGTAGTGAGATCCAGGGTAGCGGTCATCTTGCCTGAAATCCCGCAAGGAAGAAGAACGAGTCCATGAAGAAGATGAACGGATGAAGCCGAACCAAGCGTGGACGAACGAATCCTCACGATCGCAACGAAACGGGAACTATCGAGAAGAAGCACACAACATGGTAAACACACCACACATATACATGACATGATGCACAACCAAGCATGATGCAAGACAAGACTACATGAAGCTACTCATGGAACAACACATCAAAGCAAGTTTAAATGAGGCCGGAAACAACATATAACAATTCCGGTAAGTCCTCATATGCAAATTTCGAAATTGGTCCAGATCTGAAAAAACCTTAAGTTCAAGTTGTTAAACATCAAGTTAAGATGCACCAAGATTATCTACACGAGATTCTAGTCAAGTTACATATAAAGTTCATTTAATTCAGAGCTATGGCCAAGAAGATATGAGCAACACAGGATAAGCATGGCATTGGTGCAAAATGCATACAAACACCAAGAAAACACCTCAAAACAAGGAGGCAACATGATAATATGAATCTACATGCAAAATCAAGAAAGTTTCATAAAGAGCACACTCAAAACAGAGCAACGGTTCAACACACACACTACAAGATATGACAACAATCTACCCAAAACAGCAACTAGGCATATTGCAAGCACCAAAACAACATGCTACAGCACCCCACCATGAGAACAAAAGGCATGGACATGATGTACAGGTAAAGCATGACAAAACATGAACACTGAGCTATCTCCAGAAATCACTAGAACATGCTCAAAAAGACATGGCAAGATTGCAAATAATAACAGTTTCAGACTTGGAGAAATAACATCAGGTTGCAATGTTTAGAGCTATCAAACAACATGCTACAGGAACTTATCATGGCAAACAAAGGCATGGCATGATACTACTAAATGCATAGAACAAAAGTCCCTTACTGACCATGAGCTAAAAAGGATCAGAAGATATGATGGCACCCATGTAAACATGGCAAGTTATATGACAGAATCATACATGGCAGGAACAACGATAAGTAGGCATGTTGGTGAGCTTGAACCACTCACCACAGAGCAATACATGGCATGGCAAGGAAACAAACAGTAAGAAGACAAGTTTATGAAGCTAAGGATGGCAATATCAAGTTCATAGGGTACATGGATCACTAGCAAAACACATGGCAAAACTAAACTTAATGTTAACAGGCTGACAACAACATTATTTAGCAACTTTGGAGCATGATAACAACAAGCTACAGCAGGCTATAGATGCAACCAGGGGCATGGATGGATAGAGCATGACATGTATAACAAAACATCCTTAGTTATCATCTCCAGATTATGCATAGAATGACTTGTAGCAGCAGGTTTACATGGCAACAAAATATAACAGAATCAGCCTAACAAAACAGCAACAGCAAGTACCCTACTTAACAAGCTTGATGCACTCAGTACACAACTCACAAAAATACATGGATGGAACCCTTGTAAAGATGGTATGTCATAGTTCAAAACACATGTAGAGCTCATGCTCATAGAAGGCACACATTAAACATGGCAAAAATGACAAATGAGCATGTTCTGTTAACAGACAGCAGTTAACATCATATAGCACTCTTGCAACGATGATTCATGCATCAAGATGAACTCAAACAAGCATGGCACAATGGAATGAAATGTACAGCATCTAACAATGAACGTTTTGACATATCATGCGCATGCAGAGTTATGATGCGATGAACAGGGGCATAAAATGTAGCAGATCTGGGGACTTAGCCAATTTTTCAGAAAAAAAACGAGATGAGCGTCATATAGTTATCTCGCGTACAGGGCGGGGGTTACCCGTCGGGTGCTCACCTAGGGCTCTTGGGCATGTCGGTCCTGGGCTGGGCCTAGGAGGCCAGAGGGGAGGCGCTTGGCAGGCCGGCGCGCTGGGCCGGCGGTCTGGCGCTGCTGGGCCGGGGCCCACATGGGGTCCATGAGCGGCGCACGGGAGGAGCAGCTCCTCGGCTCGCTCCCGAGTATGTTCATGGCGGCGGCGGCAGTTGACTTCGCCGGATCCGCCTGATCCGCGCAAAGCAGCGGCAAGGGAGGCCGGGAACCGGTGGATCGGGCCTCCGGGCACCGGATCCAGCGGTGGAGGAGCTTCACGGGCGGGGCGGCCATCCATGACGGCGGCGGTGGCGGTTCCCTGCGAGAAGGACATCAGCCATGGCCGCGGGTGAGAGAGGGAAAGTGAGACGGGGAGGAAGGAGGAGACGGCGAGGGTGGCGTCCTGGGATCCGACGGACGGGACCTGCGGCGGAGGGACGCCGACGGGGCGCGAGGCGCTCGGGAGGCGGAGGAGCTTGCGGGGAGCCAGGCTCCTGCGGCTGCGGGCGGCGGGCGCAGGGACGGGCAAGCGGTGGCACGCGCGGGCCGGGGCGCGGCCCAGATCGGGCCCGGGGCGGGCCGCACCTGGGTTCCGCGGGCTGTGTTGGTGGGGAGCGGGGCTGAGGCGACGTGGAGGTGCAGGAGAGGCCGGGAGCGTCGGTTGGCGGTGGCTGACCACTCCGGT